>NC_061511.1:271000992-271143487 GCF_022539505.1 Lolium rigidum
GCCACCCCTAAGACCATAGCTTGGCCGCCCCCTTGAGTGGCCGGCCACCCCCTCCCAAACCCTAGCTTTGCTCCTCCACTTCATATTGCCCGGTTTGCTTAGCGAAGCTCCGCCGGACTTCTACACCGCCACCGACACCACGCCGTCGTGCCGTCGGATTCAAGAGGAGCTACTACTTCCGCTGCCCGGCCGGAACGGGGAGGTGGACGTCGTCTTCATCAACAACCGAACGTGTGACCGAGTACGGAGGTGCTACCCGTTCGTGGCGCCGGAACCGATCGTGATCAAGATCTTCTACGCGCTTTTGCAAGCGGCAAGTGAACGTCTACCGCAGCAACAAGAGCCTCATCTTGTAGGCTTTGGAATCTCTTCAAGGGTGAGACTCGATACCCCCTCGTTGCTACCGTCTTCTAGATTGCATCTTGGCTTGGATTGCGTGTTCGCGGTAGGAAAATTTTTGTTTTCTATGCAACGTTATCCTACAGGCTTCACCATAGCGGATCATCCGCAGCAAGTTCCGCGACCAGGACAATCCGCTTTAATCTTACCAGCGGTGATCGCAGGATTCGACGTTTCACGAGTATTCATAGATGGAGGCAGCAGCTTAAACCTCATGTACGCAGATACATTGAGGAAGATGAACATATCCCTGGCAAACTTAAAACCAACCGACACACGTTTCCATGGCATCACACCAGACAGACCAAATTATCTGCTGGGGAAGATCAATCTCGACGTTCAGTTTGGAACCCGAGAAAATTACAGGATAGAAAGGCTGGAATTTGAAGTCGTGATTTTCCATCACAATACCATGCTTTACTGGGACGACCTGCGTACGCCAGATTTATGGCGGTACCCCATTACACATACTTATTGTGACGACTCCCTGGACCCAGAGGCCCAATTACAGTAAAAGGCAGTTTTGCGCTAGCGGATAAGTGCGACAAGGATTTTCATCGACTGTCAGAAACTTTCGGGATGCAAGCGGAGTATATGGCGTCCAAGCTAACAACTGATTACGATGTGCTGCCTGACGGAGGGAGGCCATTGAAAGAGCAAACTTTTGATACTACGGAAAATTCGAAAGAAGTACAAATCCACCCGACGGATCCCAAGAAGACGACAGCTATCGCCACAAATATGGACCTCGCATAGGAAAGCGCGCTCGTCGAGTTCCTCCGTGAGCCCTGGGAAATCTTCGCATGGTGTCCAGCAGACATGCCAGGAGTACCCAGGGAACTTGCCGAGCACCCGCTAAACTTGGATCCATTGGCCAGGCCAATCAGACAACCTTTGCGGCGTTTCTTGGAACCAAACCACAAAGCTATGCTATCGGAAATAAATCAACTCAGAGAAGCTGGGTTCATCAAAGAGTTGCACACAGAGGCCACGTGGGTAGCTAACCCAGTGCTGGTCCCAAAGAAAAACACAGAAGTCCTTCGCATGTGCGGCAACTTCACGTGTCTCAATAAACATTGTCCAAAGGAATACTTTCCCCTCCCAAGGATCGATCAAATTATCGACTCCACGGCAGGTTGTGAACGTCTTTCCCTCCTGGACACGTATTCTGGTTACAACCAGATCTGCTTAAAAGAAGAAGATGAGGTCAAAACAACTTTTATAACACCTTATGAAGTTTTCTGCTATAGAACAATGCCTTTCGGGTTGAAAAACGCGGGAGCAACATATCAGCGGATGATGCAGAAGTGCCTCGCCACTCAGATTGGCAAAAATGTTCAAGTATACATCGACGATGTCATGATAACGACAAAGAAAGGGTCAACCTTGATTGACGATCTCAAAGAAACTTTCGATAACCTCGACAAATTCTGCCTCAAGCTGAACCCGACGAAGTGCTCTTTTGGCGTTCCTGCGGGAGAACTTCTTGGGTTTCTGATGTCAACAAGAGGGATCGAAGCCAACCCGGAGAAAATCCAGGCCATCGTGACAATGAGGAAGCCAACAAAGCTCAAGGAAATACAACAGCTAACGGGGCGAGTCGCAGCCTTGAGCAGATTCGTCGCCAGGTTGGGAGAAAAGGCGCTGCCGTACTATGCTTTGATCAAACAGGGAGAAAAGTTCGAGTGGAACGAAGAAGCAGACAGAGCCTTTGAAGATCTCAAACGCACAATTTCGACACCGCCAATATTGGTGGCGCCCAAGGAAAAGGAACCTCTCCTATTATATATCGCGACCACACCTCAGGTGGTCAGCACAGTACTCGTGCTGGAACGAGAGGAAGAAGGAAAACTCCATGGAGTCCAGCGACCGGTATACTTCATCAGTGAAGTTTTATCGCCTTCAAAACAGAGGTACCCGCAGTACCAAAAGTTAGCATATGGAGTACTCACAACCGCAAGAAAATTGCGGCACTATTTTTCGGCACATCCAATTATAGTGGTCAATGAGGCGCCTTTGTCCAATATATTGAACAACCCTGAAGCTACGGGTCGTGTCTCCCTTTGGGGAATAGAGTTTTCCCCTCGGGACATCACATATGAAAAAAGAAAAGCAATAAAGTCGCAGATCTTACCAGACTTCGTCGCAGAGTGGATGGAGCTGCAAAATACGGGACCTCCAGACTTATCGAGAACTTGGACTATGAACTTTGACGGGTCCAAAAGTGTCAACACCCGGATTTTTAAGTCCAGATGCCTATTATGCCAAACATCGCAATCCCAGGAATATTGTTTTT
Organism: Lolium rigidum; assembly: GCF_022539505.1. NCBI lineage: Eukaryota > Viridiplantae > Streptophyta > Magnoliopsida > Poales > Poaceae > Lolium > Lolium rigidum. Next base: position 271,003,688 of record NC_061511.1, read on the forward strand.
GCGAGACATAATAGATTGATATCATAGAACATCATTCATTACAACTCATAATTGTCTTACATCAAAGGATCACATGATCCAGTCTTAATACAACATAGTGGATCTAGAGATCCTATTACAAAACACATAGCGGAAGCGAAGTAGCGGTTGCGGTCCATCTGTTCCACATTCAACTGTTGACGTCAGGAGTAGTCCTAGTTATCATAGACGTCCTGCTGTCCATCTTCTTGGTTCTGGTACTCCTCTTCATAGTCTGGCCATTTGAATAGCCAGGGACAAAGCCATGAGTACTTTAAAGTACTCGCAAACTAATACTAGTGTAAGCATTATCAATTTTAGTAAAGGGGTGCTGAGCTCTAGGTTTATTTGCATAAAGCCAATTTTATTTCATAAGCACTTTAGTAATATAAGACTCTTCATTTGCCTAACTAACTCAAGTGGGAACATTAGTGTCATTCCCACAACTCTGTTGTGATCAATTCAAATTCACCTTTCAAGTTCAAGTCACAAGTCAACCTTCACACGTCACATTTTTTGAAATTGGTCTGATGACGGAACAGTATGGCCTTTCCAACCGTCCATAACCGTGGACACGGCTATTCAAATAGTTTTACACTCTGCAGAGGTCGCACACTTTTGGCACAACATTTGCAATAATCCGTCAGGGTTAACTGGCCGTAATTTATCACACTCCGTGTGCGGACTACCAACCATAACCTTTCACTTACATACCCTAGTACAGACACCTCTCCCCATGAGCTTGGCCTCCCAGTGAAGACAAACCGTCAGCCTGGGAACTGCACAGGGCTTGGGCCGGACATTCACCTCATTTCACGTCATTTCACATCAGTTCACATTTCAATGGAGGCAGCCTCGGCATAACCCCTATGACGTTTGTTTAGAGGGAACCCATTCTAAAGCACATAAATTTCCAGTTAAGCCCTTACCCATAATCAGGTATTGTGGGGGTACTTGTAAAATTGGAATGGTATCGCATCCGAACCCAACCATCAGTTTTTGTAAAGTTCACCATGTCATTCACAAGTCACATTCACCTTCAAAATCTTTCAATAGAATGACTCATCATTCCAAGGTTTTCAAAGTCATTGGTTTTCACATGTTCCCATCTAGAGTAGTCACTTTTAGTTTTAGCACTAGCAACTAGTCATGAGGGGTACTATTAAACTTGTAGCTCTCTAGGTTAAGTGTGATGCTCTTGTACTACTCTATATCTAGATCAAGTAAATCATGAATCAAAAATAAACTTTGATAAACCAAAGTCAAAAACTTGTAAGTTAAAAACTTGGGATGGGATCATTAAGCATAAAGTAGAAGGTAATGGTGCCTTGCTCTTGTAGAGCTTTGTACTAGGGCAACTTGCAAGAATATAGCTTGCCTTGAGTGGTGTATTGATCAAAGTGGTCTTCTTCTTCCTGGAAGTTGACCTCCTCCTCCTGGTATTCCTCGGTACTAGCATCTATAAACGAATACGAGATATACAATCACCAAAAAAATCTTAAGGGCTAGACTAATCACACAAATGGTTCACACAAGCTATTATAGCATCACAACATTATTTAACATGTTGGTTGACTTTGTTTTCTTTTTAAGAAAAATAATTTCCTCTCATTGAAATAATTATTAGGGTTGTTATTTATATTCTTTGAGAAATAATTTCCTCTCATTGAATCTTGTTAAGATTTAATCTCCTCAAATAATAAGGTATGAACACATGTTGACCAAGGTCAATACTTCATATTTATCATTTGGGAAAATGATTTAAATGAGGTATTACACCTCATGCAATTTAACACTATCTTAGTAATAATTTAATATCACCAAATAATACAGTATGAGCTTATATAGACCAAGGTCAATACCTCATGTTGAATTACTTGGGACAAAGATTTAAATGAGAGAATATCCCTCATACTATTTAATTATTTAATTTGGGGCAATTTAAATGGACTAGAAATAGCCACATAGCCATTATTTATTCTATCCCATGATCATATGAACAACCATGTCATATTTTTACATATTCATATAGACAATATGAATTGTGATTTTTGAGAGTTGAAATCAACTTAAAATCATTTATGGTTGATTTTTAATAAATGTTTGAAGTTTGAAAAGGCCCTGCCTTGTTATTTTTACTACATTAATTCTACAATGAATCAAGGGTTGAGGCCAGTGTAGTTATTTAGGGAATTTAATAATCTTTCCAAATATATAAAATTCATCAAATTTGGTTCAGTAGATTTGATTCTATTTAATTTTGAACATGGCATCAGTAAGGAATTTGAATTAAATTGGAATATTCGAATTTGAATTGCTGGGCTAGCGCGGGAAAATTTAACGGGCCAGCGAGAGAAAAGGAAAACGGGCCGGCCCACTTCGCGTCCAGCGCGAGCAGGCCATCTGACGCTGGGTCCCACGCGTCAGCGTCACTTAAAACGCGAAACGGTAAGTTTTCTGTCTGAGCCGTAGGATTAGAATTGGATCGAACAACGCACGGCCATCGTCATCTCCGGCGAGAGGCGAGCGTACTGGCAGCGCAGGTAGGGGGTCGGGGAGCTCACCGGCGCTCCGACGGTCGTCGGCGAGGTGCGCGGCGATGTTGTCGAGGACGGTGGTTCGCCTGGTACAGGTGTCGTCACTGGAGGTGGCGTCAATCTCCGGCGGCTTCTGTGGCGGCTTCACGGCTCCGGCGATGAAATTGGAGGGCGACGGTGGCTAATGTGGAGCGGAGTGTGGTCGAGGAGAGGTTCTGAGAGGAGGGGATGCTGGTGGTGTGGAGATTTGAGAGACGGGAGTGCCCCTTTTATAGCGGCTGGGCGAGGCCGAGGCGCGGGGCTCAGGTCATCCATGGCGACGCGTCTACAGGGGCGCAGAGGGTTGGGCGCTGACGCAGGCGAGTCGGCGACGTCAGGGCGGTCACGTAGGGCTTGATTGCGGTGAAAACGGGGCAGTGACGCGCTCGGGATGTTGACGGAGGCGCACGGTACTGCGGCGGACGTCGACGATGGTGGCGTCGTCTACATGCGTCGAGCGGGCCAATGAGCGTGTCTGGGCGGTAGCAGGGTCAACGGCGAGGTGACTGGCGCGCGGAGAGAGCGAGGGGAGGACTAGGGTGACGTGCGGCGATGCTGCTCTGGCGTGTCCAGGGCGTGTCGCGGCGCGCTCTGGCGCGTCGTGGCCGTCACTGGGCGTCCTTGTGCTGGCGCGTGTGATGCTCCTCTTCGTCGATGGCAAGTACTGGCGTGTCCAGGAGAGTGAGGGGGAAGTCAATGACATGGTGGTGCATGCTGGAAAAGGATGGAGAGAGGAGTGGCATGGTGTGTGCCATGTCAAGCACGACATGGTTGATTGGTGATGATATCATGTACTAGCTCGTGTCTCTGGTGCTTGGCAAGATGCAGGGGATACAGGAGAGTACATTTGATGACCAAGGCTTGATGGTTTAGGCGATAATCCACTGGATATATGCATGTGTTGGGTTGGCAGCAATGGTGCACACCAGGTGCTCGACCAAATGGCCGCATGAAGCAAATTTTGGAATTTTGCAATGATTTTTGGTGGAGTTGATTCATATAATATTTGGCACACAATGGTGGTGGTGGTGTGCAAATTTGAATTGATTTGCAAGATTTCAAATATGGCACAATCTAGAATCTATTTGAATGTTGCTACTTTGCTTGATGAGAATTTGAAATTGAGAAAGAATTTGCAGGGGTGGTTTTGACCAAAGTTGTTCACCTTGATGAGGTCTTGGATGAGGTAGAAAGAGTTGAGATTGTTTGATTTAAAAATCTCTTAATACAGAGGCTCAAAGTAGGTGTCATGATATAAAATGCAATTTTGACCATTATCTTATGTGAGCTCAATTTGAATTCTATTTTGATTTGATTTGAGTTTCTTTGATTCAAATGGTGTTCTTAAGTGTTTAGTAACATTCTCCAACCAATGGCACAAACCAAATTGGCCTAGGTTAAGGTTTTGCAAAATTGGCCATAAGCACATATGTGAGTTTCATGTTTTTCTTTTCTTTTCTTTTTCTTTGACCTAAGGTCACCAATTTGGGTTCCTTGTGTGTTAGGTTAAGTGTAGTGATGGTTTCAAACCATTTGGGTAAAGTATAGTGGCATAGGTCAAGTTTTGCCATTATGGCTATATGCCACATATGTGAGGTGGTGTGCATTTTTCTATTCTTCCTCTTTTCTTCTCTTTGATCACATTCATTATGGTTTAGGGTTTTAGCACATTTGATAAGCATACCAACAATCATCATGGAATTTAGCACAAGAATTAAGAATGAGCACTATGCATAGCACATGATGTAATAAAAGTTTTTGTTGATTCTCATTTTTGGAAAAAGGAAATTCATTTTCTTCTTTGTTTGAAAATTTGGGATGTTACAAAAAAGCTAGAAGGAGCTGGAGCAGGTGTGATATTGATTTCACCGCAAGGAGATAAAATGAAGTACGTGCTGCGGATGACTTTCCCCAATGCGTCCAACAATGAAGCGGAGTACGAGGCACTGATACATGGTATGAAGATGGCGAAAGCTTGTGTTGCAACCCGATTAAAAAATTTCGGCGATTCCCAACTGGTGGCTCAACAGGTGATGAATCAGTGTGACGCAGCCAATGATAGTATGATAGCATACAAGGAGGTGTACAATGAACTCGAGAAGCTCTTTGATGGGTGTGAAGTGAATCATATTAGTAGACTTAGCAACGATGAAGCCGATGTCCTCGCAAACATCGGATCACAATGCTTGGCAATACCACCTGGTGTGTTTTGGGAGGAGATAAGTGAAAGGTCGACTAAGGTAAAGAAACAAGCAAAGAAGAAAGAGAAGGTTGAGAAAGACTCGGGGGCTCTGGCAGTATCGGAAGAAAGAACATCAGGAGATGACGAAGAATCGCATGAAGTGATGGTATTGCAAGTTACTTGGATGCAGGTGTACATCGCATATATCCTAAGGAAATAAATACCCAAGGAACCAGTAGAAGCAAGGCGAGTTATTCGACGATCCAAGGCTTTCACCGTGGTTAAGGGCGAACTCTATAAGCGGAGTATATCGGGACTCTTGCAGCGGTGTGTCACACCCGAGGAAGGTCGACTGCTATTAAAGGATGTACACGAAGGAGTATGTCACTACTGCAGAAACCCTTACTAGTGACTGGTACTTTTTGCACATTAGTGACAGGCAAACTGTCTGTCACTAATATGCAGTCACTGGTACTGCCTGTCACTAGTGAGGGAAGGTTGCCTGTCACTAGAAAGTGTAACTAATGACAGGCAGAAAAGATGCATGTCACTAGCATGATCAAAGGCCTCATCCATGTTGGGTTCTCTAGTGACTGACTATTATCGTGCCTGTCACTAGTATGAATTTGGGTATTAAAAAAATTATTTTTCGATAAATGTAGGCAGAATCTCATAAAATTCAATGAAAACACAGTACAAAGTGTATTATACGTGACATGTCACTCCAAAACCAAGGTTGAAGATGAGTTACATAAATTTGAACAATCCTAGGATATTTAATTTCACTGGAACATTGACATGCTCTAAGGATCCTTTCAAATCTTTAAGAACACCCTCTCTAGCTATTGCCACCATTTTTACCAAATACAACATTTCTAATGTAAGAACCTCCGCTCTAAAGCAGATCATTTATGAGATTATCTGATAACCTTGGGCAGTTCATAATATTGCGGACATCCTTCACTGGAACAAAACAATGCAATGCTGAAAATTTTAGAGCGGCGTCGCTAATACCCTGTCACAGAAGAATCGGTAAATATTAAACATTAAGTGTAGGATGAAACATTACTGTAACACTAGCGTTGCAAATAGCATACTGGAAAATAATGCCTAAACTCATGCATCAAAATTTTCGAAGCAGGAGAAGCTCAGTTTAAAAAACAATTACGAAAATCATGGTGAACTTCTTGAATGTAGTTTGCCGCAAAGAAAGAGACATACAGTAAGTTTCGAAAATAGAGTACACATCAAATAGACTACTTCGTAGTTCTTTGTTCATATAAAATGATTGGTTTACCTTGGCTTATGATCCATATGATTACCACACATTGCATATCACTGTACCACCTTCTTTGCAGGCTGGTTTGTGATTTGTACTTGATTTCCCTCAAGAATTGACCACATCCGTGAAAGAGCCCTCTAAGAAATCAAACCAGCATTAGAAAACAAAAAAAAAATAAGGCAATACAGATAAGTGGCTTAAAAGTGGCACCATATACCTGTCTAATAGACGATCTAGATTTGATAAACCGTTGAACCTTTGCATTCCCTTGACACACCTTTTTTATGTGTGGTTATAAGAGGTATGACATAATTATAAATAGTTGGCAGAGCTTTAACCAACGTAAGAAAACAGGGGCACTTCAACATATTAGAATGCCTAGTATTAATACTAGTAGTTGGGGCGCCCCTTGGGGCGCCTCCTCGCTGGTCCTTTGCGGCTCAATAACTACCCAGTTAAAGAGATGGTGTATTTTCATCCATGAGCAATTTACACCTAAAAACATCCGTTATACTTTCTGTAGATGTAGAGAGCACATGAAGATATACAAATTAAACTTACATGTAGGATAGCACAGATATGTCTTGCACAAAATCCAATACCATAAAGATACCATTGGTTTGGCCTGGCCTAAATACAGAATCATAGGTTGGTGTGGTTCATGCGGCTAATTACATAACAAAATTTGCAAACGTGTAAAATAAGGAAGGCAGTGTACTGACATATATTATGCATATCACTATTAGCTTCAGGGAGTGACATAATTGACAAACAAAGGTAAAACAATAATGTCACGAACAAGTGTGCACTGACATCGACACCGCTCCAAAATGAACATGTAACCTATGAAAGGTCAAATAAAAAAATATGACAGGACGAGAGAGAAATAATATGAAGCGAAGGAATATGCAATAGATGATCCGCGGTGCAACTTTCATGTAGAGCCAAAAATCACCAAACACATGCAATTACTTCCCCTTCTCCAGGTGACCAGCCTACTCTCGATAGCAAGAGACACATAGTAAAGCAATAAAGGAGCACATGGAAATGTGATCTCAGGAAAAATAACAGGATAAGGACCACTAAGCACCTCCTTGACCATCAGCGGGACTATCGGTCATGGCCTAGCCTTCTCAGGAAATTTTCACAACATGTGGCCTGTATTGCTGAAGTGGTCCATCCGTTTCCTGTTGATATTGCGGTTTTTAGGGCCCACTTCAATCCCTGGCCTAGTCTTCATTCTCGCTGATGTTCCTCCAGTGCTGTTAGGATGATTTTTTAATTTCATAGTCAGGGAATGCGTCACAGTCCTGTAAATTGCAGTGTCTTATTTAATATGTTTCAGCAAATGTGGCGAAGCAGTAACAAAGTGGCAATGCTATTACTTTACTATTTCATTTTACTATCCTGTGTGAAGCAATACTTGTACAAGATGGTCAATACATGTTCCTTTCTTTTCATTAATAAAACATAAGATAATTAAAGAAAGGATGTGGCATATCATAGCAATAACTACAAATGCACAAATGTGTGTCAATGCAAGCAACTCTAATTTTCAGGCATTACTATTGCCAGATTTATAACTAAGAACTGGTTTTATTGTTCATATCAAAATATCTTCAGAACTTCATTAAACAATATAACAAAAGGAAAACCATAATCGAAAACAGATAATACTAAAAGAGATTAGGTTATAGTATCATACAAAACACATTGGAAAGTTCACCATAGCAGCAAATATGTGCATGGACAAAGATACATCTTGAAGGGGATAAAACAAATACTAAATGATACATTATCTCAGATTAAGAATCAATAATTGGTACCCAATGGTAGAGATAGAAAGCGCACCTAGGTATGTAGGGGCTGTCATTCCCATCAACAGTATTGCTAGAGCATAACAATAGGGAATAAAGGGTAATCTAATCTAAATGAACACAGAAAGGGATGCATCTAAACAATCGATGGTTTCTCGCTGTCTCAAATCGAGATAAGAACATTGGCAAACAACGGCAATAACCCATGATCTCTCATTGCCTGACCATCTCACATTCTCAACCACATCACATATTAAGATATCAAACCAAGTAATGGAATATGGAGGAGAATGGAGTGCACATACCAACTGGTGTGATAAACCGACTATGTCAATGACATGGACTCAAGGAGAAGAGTAAAAGCACTCAAATTGAAAGCTTCTCTCCACAGGAGAAATGATGTCACTTTAATTGCACAAAGAAGATGACGCAATCACTTCAGCTCAAATCAGTTGTGTGAAAATTGCATGCAAAAGCAAGGTGTTGATGTCTGCGGTGGAGTTGAATGATGACCACTGCAATCAAAGCAAACAGTCGTGAGTGTGAACTAAAAAAATATGGCTCTCTCTATTTCTACAAAAAAAAAATCTGATGAGTATCTAAACATAACAAGTGTAACCAACGGGATGGCAAACCTTGGCACGATGAAAGGGGCATGGTCCATGGTGTAGAGACAAAATAAGCATGCATTGAGATACAAAGTAAAATAGGATGAAATTTGAAATGAATGTGGAATATCGTATCTTTAATACAATGATAATTGCATATAGGTTGAAAGGCATAATTCATACACTAAATTCTTATCCTTGTCTGACCTCAACCAAGTTTCGTATGGCCAACAAAGAACGTTATAAGCTCAGAAAATATTAGCGTAGTGCACAAACAATTCAGATGCAGGCATGCAGCGAAGCAAAAGAACACATGCCAAAGTGGGATAACAACTTGTCAGAACTTTACTGGTTTCTATGAAATAATTAATTGATGATCCACCAGCCTGTATCTACCAAACACTTTATCTAGCAAACACTTTCTTGCTTATCCTATATCTACATCCACCAGCCCGTGGCAATAAAATACAATAATCCATCTAAAAACCGTTCAGATAACCTAGTCTTTCTCATCTAGCAAAGGTCACTCAACACATATATTACTTCAAAAAGAAAATTTGCAAGAAACAATGTGCATGTTCAAGCATCTAGAATTATAGGACCGCGACACTTACGTAGGGAGATAAATGAGCAATAACAGTATGACGCAACACGAATCATAGCTAAAGAATTGAGCCTCCTGTTATTTCTTTACCAGATAATATCATATCCAAAATTGTATTGTGGTGCTGAAAGTGAAAACATATTGCTTTGATCTACAAGATCTGATAGATCTCCAGACAAAAAATCAATTTGCAAATCGGTGTTTTAAAGGGAAGGAGCTAATCTAATAATAGCAGCATACCATGATATTTTAGCTAATGCGAGCTGATTCTGATAAATAAAAGTACATGTGGTAATGGTTATCTGGTATAAATGGATGAATGGATGAGGGCCAACCGAACTACCAAATGTAGGAAAAGGGCGATAATTAGGGTAGCCGCATCATAAACTGAAAGAAAAAAAGACACGTATGCACCTTTCTACAATCTCTCTTGACAATTTCAGGTAACATAGAGTCAAAGTATCTACCTGCTCCATGTAATAAGGATCGTCGAAACTGAAATAAAAATGGCATGTCAATGTGCTGATATGATGTTTGTAATCATTATGAATAAGATGGGAACAACAAGTCCTCAGTCAAACAATTGTTCAACTTTAAGTAGAAAAAGCTTGCTTCCATAGAGAATCATCTGTAACAATAAACCCTTCAGGAAATTCACTAACGAGCCAACAAAGCTGATGTTTGTTTCCATGTCTCCATGAGATAACTATATACATAATCAAAGTTACACAGTGGTAGACAGCTGCAATAAGAACAAAGCACCACGATTACGATAAGGATATGCAGTTTAAATTTATATGAGAATAGAGGAGATGACTAACCTCTGAGAGACCAATGAAAAATGGTTATTATCAGCATCTCGCAATGCATTTGCCTAGAACTTGCATCTTTCATAGAAACAATACATTGGAACACCTGCAGGCAAACTAAAATATTACTTTCTCAAACAATTAAAAATGTAAATTGTTAATAGTTTTAGATCCACTATGCTTATCACACAGCATGCAATTTCATAGGACATGATTAGTAGCCACCAGCATTCAGAAATATGAAGTCAAAAGCATCAAAGAAAATTATGCGTACCAGCCACCCATCAAGGAGATATTGTAGATAAATTTGGCACCCACCTCTGCCGCTGAAGTCTGATCCATCGATTCAATCTGCCACAAACCTCTGCTTCTGAAGCTCCGCGTCGCTGAAAAATAGTGGTACTCCACAAGATGCGTCAAGGGGAGATCAGGGTAAGGTGGGAGATAGAAAGATAGGAGACCTGGGTTAAAGGGTAAGAATAAAGGTCAGGGGATGAGATTGGAGTCACCTGTGTCCCGCGCCGGCGACGACGACAGCTGACAAACCATGAACTGCGCTGCTGCTGCAACCACACTGCGCAGGCGGAAGCGAGCCATCGCTGGTACCTTTGTTGCCGCCGCCGCCACACTGCTCGTCGATAAGACGTACCTGCATCGTGATCCAAGCCAACCACCCCCGCCGTTCCCCGCCGCCACTCACGAGCTTGCCGTTCCCCGCCGCCATTCAGATCTCGCCGTTCCTCGCCTCCATTTCTCCCAGCTCTTCGTCGTCGGCTGCCCGCTCCGTGCTACTCTCAGTAGCCTCCGCCGCCGGGAAGAGTGGGATGAGAGAAAATAGGGTTTGAGAGGTAGAGAGCCCACCAAGAGATAGGAAAGGTTCGGCCGCGTTCTTTCCCTCGCTCGCAGTACATTGTGTCCTGTTTTCCTGCAGTACAAGTGCGGTACAAATTATTGGCCAGGCAGTACATCAACGACTGTACCAAAATTTCGCCAGCGCAACCGCTCCACGGGGCTATCGTGGAGAGCCCTGAGATAGGGCTAACACACACGCACTTGCTTGTTCTTAATGGCGTGATTGGCATCTTAGGTAACCTGATCAAGAAAATATTAAGAGATCTTTACTTGGTCGTGTTCATTATCAAGCTCCATTGATAATCCGACATGCTTGTCATACCTCTGAACCTATTCTTCAGTTCTGCAACAAATGCAATGTCTGTGCTTACATATAGTGATATAGATGCAAATACAAAACACAAAAAGTTCCTGGGAGTATTGGTTATGTACCCAAAAGTTTATCAGTCTTTGATAATCTACCCAAAAGGTGTTTTAAAACTAAAATAACTACCCTTTAATTGCTGATGGAAATGACTACTTTGCTCCAAGTCAATTTTAATTAATGTTTGTACTAGCAGCTACAGCCTGGGAAATGTATGACGTTCAGATGGAGTGAGATGCTCAGAACATGCTTAACGCAATGCACATGAAAACAGGACCCTGGAGGAATAATCTATCGAAACCTATGCATCCACATGGAAATGAATTTTAACTCCAGCGTTTTAGTTGTGCAGCTCCTATAGTATGCCATGGCAGATTAGTTGATCAGAAGTTATCCTACATCATACTACTCAACCTTATTGTTATGCCCATTACTACTTCTAATCTGCATTATACTTAAACGCTAGGTAAACTGAAGTTGATGTGTACCTAACGGACAAACGATGATGCATGTTTCCTTTGATATGTTGTAGGCTTGGAAGTTGGAACTTAGCTATATATTCTCACTGTGACTCCTTGTACAAGGATGTTCTGCGTGTGTGGAGTGTATTAGCATCTGCACCTTTTTTGGCTACCATACACGCATGCAGGTTCAGCCAGCTAATTACAAACTGGAATCTTTGTCTGAAAAACAATTACAAGCAAGAATATGGCAGGCTGAAACAATATGAATCACTTGTAAGGTACAACAACCATGAATTTTTCAAGGGAAAGAGCATAAGTAAGATGGAGATCAGGGACCCCGTACAGACGGTTCGCGGCCGGATGGCGGCGACGGTGGCAGTCACGAGCTTGCTGCAGGACGGACGGTGTTGGAACATTTGTGAGGGCCTACTGCAGTTGATGAGTGGCAATGTCAGGCGATGAAGGAAAAGAAATGTGCAGCTAGTATATAGAAACATGGCACAAGTAATCCATAGGAATAGCTAATTAATCAATCAATGAGCACTACAAGGTACATACCAAACCGAGTAGAAGCTGAAATCCAGAGGAACTAATCCAGTTTAGCAGCAATACAATAAAACCTGAACAAGTAATCATTTTTCGTCTCAGCAAGACAGTAAGAACACGATTCCAAACCAATAATAAAACATCACATTTATATTAGCAATTACCGCTTTCTTTCTCAACTACTCAGATTGTATAGCAATTACTGCATTGTAGATGGAGCTCATGTTAGCAACCTGAAATTGCAAAATGGATACAAATTATAACATCATACCTTGCTGGAAATTTGAAACCACACAATCTTACTCATGTAATCCTTTTTACAAACTGTTTGCAGGCAATCTGCATACCCTGTTCTATATAGCAGTAACCAACCGAAATTACTACAGAAAATAATCACTGCAGCAAGCTAGCCCACATAGACATAGTGACATACCAATCGCAAGATGCGATTCACAGAATAAATAAGAAAAACAAAATAGATGAACAGGTGACCAGGAAGAGGAGTGCTCGGAGGAGAGAAGAGGAAGGAGAAGGGAGAAAAGAGGGGGACAATGATTACCTGGCGGCAGCGCGTTCTATCGAAGCGGCGGCTCGGTCAGTCGGTGCAGCGACGCGATCAATCGGTGTTGGGGTCGACGCGCCGTGGGTGAGCAGGCCGCGATGGGCTGTGGAGCTCTGGGGAGGGGATAGGGGTGCGGAAACTATGCCTAAGTGAGGCCCCGCTGGATTCGGCCGGCTGATCACCAGAGTTCGGCGGCGGGTGGAACCCTAGCTCGCCTCTCCTCTGCCTGGTACTGTGGTACAGGTCGGGGGGGGGAGAAAAGAGCGGTTCATGGGAGGAGACCATTAGTTTGGGGAGAGAAAAAGAAATCCAACCGTCCAGTTTCTTCCACAGGATGACATGGTGGGTAATGCTACATGTACGTCTGTGTTTTACGGAAAGGGTCAGGCGCGCGGGTGGCCGGCCGACTTGGCCGGTTTGCTGGGCCGTCTGCCTGGTTAGCCGGCTGGGCAAAAAACAAGTGTGTCTAGTGACAGGTATTTGTAGCTGCCTGTCACTAACGTATTTGTCTTTTTAGCTGAACTCTCAAAAACTAGTAGTGACAGTCTTTCTTATGTGTCTGTCACTACTGTTTGTACTAGTGACATGCATAATTTTGCCAGTCACTAAACACCTGGCAGCTATAAGCCTTTCTGCAGTAGTGTGTGGACACCACGCGAGTAGTCGAGCTATAGCAGCCAAGGTTTTCAGAGCATGATTTTACTGGTTAACAACAATCGAAGATGTAAAGGACATAGTGCGTACTTGTGATGCCTGTCAGAGGTTTGCCGCGAAACCTCATTCTCCGGCAGCGGAGTTGATGCCAATACCATTGTCATGGCCCTTTGCTCAATGGGGTCTTGATATGGTTGGAAAATTACACAAAGCATGGCCAGGAGGATACGAGTACATGCTCGTAGCTTTCGATAAATTCACGAAATGGATCGAAGCGAAGCCGATAAATTCACCAGATGCAGCATCGACAATCAAATTCATCAAGAGTATCATTTTTCGGTTTGGAGTTCCCCATAGCATCGTCACAGACAACGGCAGTAATTTCACATCCAAGGAGTTCAAGGCATATTGCGCAGAGGTAGGCATCAAATTACAATTTGCCTCAGTGGCGCACCCGCAAACCAATGGTCAGGTCGAAAAGGCAAACGGCATTATCTGCAATGGCATCAAGAAGCGCCTGTTAACACCATTGGAAAAAGCTCGACATACTTGGCCAGAAGTGTTGCCGAGCGTGCTGTGGAGCATACGAAGAACACCAAATACAGCGACACAAGAAAGTCCGTTTTTTCTAGTCCATGGAGCTGAGGCAGTGCTGCCGATAGAGATAGAGCACAATTCCCCGAGAGTGGCAGAATTTAATGAAGAAACCTCGAGAAAGGCACTGGAAGATGATGTTGATGCACTCGACGAAGCTCGAGACGAGGTATTGTCAAGGGTCACCAAGAACCAGCAAGATATGAAAAACTACCATAGGTTACGTTTGCGACCAAGGTCTTTCCAGGTAGGCGACCTAGTTCTTCGGCTTACGCAAAATAGCCATGAAAAACTCGAGTCGCCATGGATAGGCCCGTACATCGTCACAGAAGTAATTGAAGGAGGAGCATACAGGATAAAGGACAAGAAGACAGGGATCGAGGAGTCAAATCCTTGGAACGTGCTGCAGCTTAGGCGTTTTTACGCCTAAGACGAAATATAGTCCTCCATGTAAACATACAATGTACTGAAACGCCCGCGAGTTTTCAGACGCACTCTTTTCCTTTCAGGGCACCGAGTGGGGCTGGAATGTTTTTAATGAGGCGGACTCGCGGTGCTGCAATATAGTAAAGATATTGGTGATATACATCTTTTTCTTCGACAGGCTCGGGGGCTTGCAACCCGCAAATACAATATATATACTCAAGTCTACAATATACAAACTTCAAAGTTATTTTGCCTTGGTCTAAAAAACCTCGCAAACCAACCAACATAAAAAAAGTATAGTTGCCGACAAACGCTCGGGGGCTAGATGGAAAGAAAACACACAAGATGTCTTACAATATAGCACTTACAATATGCAGGATCCTTTTATACAGAAAATTTTGGCAGGAAAAAATAACTATTCATGACCCATTAGGTCATCTATGTTAACCCTTTCATCGTCAGCAGAGGCACTCATATGTTCAGCATAATTGCCCTTCACGAAGAACTCAACATCCATCCGAAGCAAATCATCCATCATTTCTTCGGCTACAGGCGTGACAACTTCGTTGATTTTTTCGATGTTCCTCCTTCGTCTCTTCAGTTTAGCATGGCACAACTCAATGATTTTAGTAATATCCAACTTCGGATAGACGACTTGCAGCATGATCATAGCAAACCGGGCTCCTGCAGTTAATTGGGCTTTCACAAACTCATGGATCCGAGGAGCATCTCTGAACTTGTTCATCAAATCAGGAAGAGTCTTCGGTTGGGTGTTTCGAGGAAACATGGTGTTGTAAACCAGGGCCAATGTCCTCGCACAGAAATCAAGGTAGTCGCGAACTTGACCGGCGCGATCTTGAAATCTTACGATTCCTCGAGTACGGTCCGGCGTGGCCCAAAAACTGGATCCATGCTCCAGGGCGAGCCTCACAAGATGAGTGGATCTTGCCTCCACACGTTGGTCTTCGGCAGCAGTATCCAAAAAAGAGCCTATTCAACGGAAGCACAATGATAAGAAAAAGGAAGCAAGTATAAGGGAAGAACCTCAAAGACAGGAAGTGTACCCGCCATATCCAGGCTGGCGTCAGTCATCAACTCGAGCATATAATTTTCTCGAGAAGCAGCCTGTGCAGCTTCGGCGACTGCGGCCTCCTTTAGAGCTAAGGCTTACCGGGCCTGATGAAGCGCCAGTTTTTCTTTCTCGGACGACTTCCGAGATTGATCCATAATTATAAGCGCTTGTTTCTTCATCGCCTGTAGCTGCTGTCGCAGTTCGTTCAAATCATGTCCTGGATCAGCACTCGAAGAATCCTCGTTGAGATTATCAGCGGAAGTCTTCCTCGAGAAGGAAGAAGCGGGCAAGGCGTTCGAGGAACGTGGATCCACGGTATAGTTGTCAAAAACCAACTTGAAAAAATATGGGCGTCAATAACTTGGCAAAATAGCATTCCATTGATTCATTCAGATATTTACACGAGCATTACAAAAGGTTTCTTAGTGAACCTATGATAAGCTGTCGCAAAAGCTTCTACGACGACAACAACAAAAGAGAAAGAACAAAGAAAAAGCAGGGACATGATGGTCTACTTGACCTCCGGCTTTGCAGAACTAGGGGAAGGAGTTGGTTTATATCTGAGGAAGGAGAGGATTTTCTTCGAGCTCGGCTTGGTAGCCTTAATCAAGGATTGCCACCTCTTTGTCTCCATCTTCTTCACGTCACCAACCTTCGCCCAGTCGATGCTCTGTTGGCTCTCGGCAACCAAAGCTATGGTGCCTTCAACGCCAATCTTAAGATTTTCCTGCCGAAGAGCTAGCCCAAGATCCTCCTTCGGAATAAAGCACTTGGTAAGCGCAGTGAAGGTGTCAGGCTGTTCTGTCTTCGGGAAGAAATAGGGAAAAAGCCGCGAAAATGCCGCCTTGGCATCAGAGATACTCTGGCGCACTTCATCCCCGTAAATTTCGAGGAGAGAAAGGGCGTCGAGGAGACGGTCATCATCGGGCTTTTCAAGTTCAAACTCCTGGCTCATCTTCCCTGCTGAAGCAAATTCCGGGTTATGAACAAGTATACGTAAAAATTAAAGTTGGAGACAACTCAAGAAAAGTGACTGGCACTTACTGACAAAGCGTCGATTCTGCGACTCCAAGCGGGCGGCGATATCACTCTCACGAGCGAGCTGTTGGGCTGTGTGCTCGCTTAAGGCATTTTCAGCGTCATGGAGTCTCTTTCGAAGACTCTCAACCGAGGCAGCGTCTAGTTCAGCCTTCTCACGAGCTTTTTCGCTCTCCGCCAGCTTGAGAGCAAGATCTCCGGCACGCTTATTAGCTATGGCGAGAGCCTCTGGCAAAAGACAATGGCAAATGTCACGACAAAATAGCAAAGGAAAATTTGTTCGAGAAGGAAGAGATAAGAGGAGTACCTTTCAAACTATTCGCATGGACGCGGTACCCAACAAATTGAGTACCAAGACGAATAAATTCTTGCATCAGAGGCTAAGAAAAAGAAAAGGGGTAAGAAAGCCAGAAAAAAGAAAAGTTCGACAGTAATAAAAATGAGTGGTAAGGGTCCTTACATCATCCATAGAAGGAGTCGACGAACTCCCAGTCAGGAGGTTTGATCCTTCGCCAAGTTCAACTCTCGCTCTCTTCGGCGAAGGGGCACGGGGGCTGCCGGGAGGAGTCAAGTTCCCTATATCCCGCTGAGGAGGCGAGTTTTCTTCGGGAGCAGGGCGAGTCTCGGAAAGCACCAAGGTATGTGATGTGCTCGTAGGAGCAATCACATTAACAATGGGGTCTTCTTCTTCGTCGCCACTATGCATCAAAAATAGTATGAGAATACTCAAAATAGCAATATAGTAAATACAAAAAACGACAGAGACTTACGAGCTAACGAGGGCATCATCGTAAGGGTTGAAGGCTTTCCCCTCTTCTTCGGGTGATGTCTCCTCAATAGGAGATTTACCCGCTTTGGAGGTGCCAGAGTCTGCGATCTCATCCCTTTTCCTCTTATTATTCGGGGAAGCAACAGAAGGACGAGAATGCGTCAACTCGGAAGCCTCAGATTCGATTTCTCTTTCAGAGGAAGCCGCGGATTTGTGAGAACCCGCAACTTCACTCTCAGGGGGAGAAGTGCCCTGGTTATCGTCGGTAACGACGGCTCGTTGCTCGACTTCCCCACCTTCAGGAAGGGGAGGGAGAGATGATGTAACTTGATGGTTCTACAAGGCAAAAAGGTATGTCGATGATAAGGTACACCAATGAAATCAGCAAAACAGTAGTCGACAATGTTGAACTTCGAGAGAACAAAGATAGTTTACCTTGGGGAGGGCGTTGGCACAACTATACGGCTCCACGCGACACGAGGTCGGAATGGCGTCCTTCTTGCTCAGCGACGAAATATTTCGGACGAGCTTTTCCTGATCTTTTACTGAAAGATCCTTCGAGAGGCGGTCCACGTCTTTGTCGCCAGCATACATCCAGAGGGGGTTCTTGCGAGCCTGCAGAGGCTGCACCCTGATCCTAAGGAAATACGCCGTAATTTGAATACCGATAGCTCCTTGCCGCGGGTATTCTGGAGTTCGTGGATACGTGTCATCAGCGCCTCTGTCGCCGTTTTTCTTCTTCGGTGGCCTCTACGTCCCAGGATCGGCGGCGGAGAATTTTGGCGCTACCGTCAAAGGGAGCGATGTTATATTCCATCGAGTCGGGACATTCCTCGCGGACGTATAACCATCTTTTGCGCCACCCTTGGATGGGGTCGGGGAATTTGACGTCGAAATATTCGACATCAGGGCGGACACAAATAACAACACCACCTATGTTGTAAGCGATGTTGTGGGAGCCATTACGGCGGAGGCAGAAGATGCGCTTCCACAAAGCCCAATTAGGTTGGACCCCGAGGAAGCACTCGCAAAGGGTGATGAAAATAGAAACATGGAGGATGGAATTGGGAGTCAGCTGATGAAGCTGCAACCCGTACACGAAAAGTAGTCCACGGAGAAAATCATAGATGGGAGCAGAGAGGCCGCGAATGAGATGGTCAACAAAGCTAACCCGATATTCCATAGGGGGTGTCGGGTAGCTCTCCTCGCTGGGGAAGCGCAGCGCATCCTTCTTCGTCAGACCAAGCTTCTTCATCAGATTGACGTCTTGGTTTGAGATCTTGGATCTCTCCCACTCCGAAGCTCCCAGATCTTGCGCCGCCATATTCACTTCGGGCGTGCTGTGTCTTGTGAGTCTTGACCGTGGTGGCATCAACAATGGTGTTGGAGGAAGTAGGGCAGTGCGTGAGCGCTAGAGTTTTGTGGTTGCAGTGGAGATTTGGACAGAGAGGATATGAGCGCGGCACGGCGAAGAGGATTGAAGGAGGAAGAAGACGAGTACTTATAGCAAGTTAGCCGAAGCGCCGCACCGTTGGATGGTATGAGAATGGGCTTGATGCTTTACACGTGGCTCAAGGGGTAAAAACGTATTTTCACTGTGAAGGAACTGGACAGGCGCTAGAGCGTGCGTGCCAGAAAAAGCGGAGGACGTGTGTCCCTCATTTGCGTAACGTGTCAAAGTGCCACAGACTTTGGGTCCACAGGTCAGTGACAGGACAGAACTCGCGTTTTCCCGGTCGTGGCTATCATCAGCACTGATGTCACTTTACAAAGGAAAAATCTCGGCTGTGGGTATATGAAGATTGGCGACAGTAAAGGAACAATGATAATCTCGAGAGCTTTTGACCAAACACAAGTTTTTGTTCAAATGCTCGGGGGCTACTTTTTTAAGAGTTTTTATCAAGAATATCGACAAGGAAACTTCAGGCAGCACAAAAAAGAAAAAAGATGAGAGCCTATGATCAAATACAAAGCATTTGTTCAAATGCTCGTGGGCTACTCTTATCAGAAGTATTGTTTATACTTCTGATAAGAGATAAACGCAGGCAATAAAATATAGAGTTCTTCAGTAATGCAGGTTGAGCCTATAGCCAAGTATAAATACTCGACTGTAGCCTCGGGGGCTACTCCCATCGGGAGCGCTAGTTGCGCACCCGATAAAGGTGGAAGAACTCGAGAAGGGGACAATATAGCGGCAAAGATGTTAAAACGGTGAGCCTACAACCAAGTACAAGCACTTGGCTGTAGCCTCGGGGGCTACTCCCATCGGGAACGCTATTCGCGTGCCCGATGAATTTAGAAACAGCATGATGAGCATATTTCGAGTTACACAAATAACTCTTCATATACTCCCATCGGGAGAACAAGATAAAAATATACAAGTCATCCGATGACTCGAATAAATGTGCTATTCCATCAGCCGAAAAAGGCACTCGACAATATATTCTCAGAGCGCCTCAGTCGCGAATAATCTCTGAATGCCGCAAAACTTTGCGAAGGTAAGTCCCCGGATCCGTCCTGTGCGGCGTGGCACCACCTCTGACGGCGTTTTGCTACTTTTTCCGTATCAACAAATACGAAGAAAAATCCTAACAGACGCGTTAGGTACCCGATAAAACATGACTGGAACTCGGCATATGGTAAGACCTTAAGCAGCACATGTCGAGTTACGCCAGTATCCCGAGATCATGTCCAGGGACGTGATTTTGAAGTAGGTTTTTCCGGATTGCCACAAGAGCAGTTAACTAGTACCTGATCCGTCACATGAACTAGCCCCAATTACCATTATCCCTGTACAATATACGACTGTTTTACTAAGGGTTATGTGTTAACTCGAAGAAGTTATATGATAATTGTAAAGTTGGAGATTTTCCCTGATTCTCCGATTCAAGCAAAATCTCGGGGGCTACTGACATAGGCATCCCTGATGGGCCTGCCGAAGATGGTACCCGGGGTTTACTAAAGGCCCACGAGTCGAAGAATATGAAGCTCGGAAGCCCAATTAGTTGTTGTTAAGGAAAGATAGAATTGTATTAGGAATAAAGAGATTTGTAACTTTACGGGTTGAACTCAAAAAGTCTCCCGGAATCTATAAACTTGTGTAATACGAAACCCTCGGCTCCGCCTCCTATATAAGGGGGAGTCGAGGGACGAAGAGAGGATTGAATCATTATCAACACAACCCTAGTTTTCATAGCAGTCGAGTACTTTTCCGGCTGAAACCCTCGAGATCTACTTGCCCTCTACTTCCAACAAAACCCTAGTCTACAACTTGTAGGCATTGAAAAGTTAATCCCTTGTCACCCTGTCACCCCAGCTCCGCCAATCACTTCCAACCCTGCTCCCCAACCATCTCCGCCTAAGGCTCAACCTTCCCCCAATCCTGTTGCCGATGCTCAAGTGGAAATTATCCCAGTGAGCAGCGAGAAAGGAGGCGGAAGAAGCTCCGCTGCAAAGCGACCTGCTCCGGAAGATCCCCAAGGCCAAGGTCCAGAGGATGCGGAAGTGAACTCTTCCGATAAGGCTGAAGCTACGGCTAAGGATGCCGTCGGATTTCCGAATAATTTTGGTGATCCCTCTGACCTTTTCTCCACTCCGAAGGCATACTCCCACAAGTTCTTCAATAAGCTCACGGAGATAGAGAAATGGGAGCTCGAGCAAGACCTGCTGAACTCCATGCTAAACAATGCATGGGGTAAAGCTGATATTGAATCTTCCGAGATTCAAAATCACAAGAAAGAGATCAGCGAGTTCTTCGACCAACTGCTTATCAAGCGCAAGGTACTGATATGCCCAATAGCCCCCAAGTGTCTAGGCGGAAACTAGTAATAGTTAGCACCTTGATACTTTTGAGTAAACTATAGACTGAGAAATTTTTAAAGTGTCGTGGTAGCCCCCAAACGTCATGGCGGAAAATTTCCGGAAATGATGCTTCAAGAATATCTACACTTAACTATGAGTAATCGGACCTTATCCTTATTTTGCACCGCCGCAGGAACAACAAGCGCTGCACTATGAGCTCCATAAGAACATATCTCTCATGCGCCGCGTGACCCTTGGACAGGCGGATCAAATTCATGATGCCAAGGAGAAGATTGCGGAGCTGGAGAAGCTGCTGGCGGAAGCCCAAGGTATGTTTCCAACCAATTTGCAATTATTCCAGATTTACGAATTTGAACTGACTTTGTTTATTTGAACATGTGCATCAACTGTCTCTGGCCACTGCTTCCTCAGAACTCGAGGCCCTGCGCTCCGCTCACAAAGACCTGGAGTCTAAACGAAGGAGGCGGAGAAAAAACGAGAGCTTGCTGAGAAGCAACTAGCCGAGAAGAATTCTGAGTTCATCCGTGAGAAGGCTGATCTGGTAGAGAAAAGGAGAAAAGACAACGACACCTTGAAAAAACTTCAAGAAGATGTCCAGCACCTCCGGACCTATATGAGGACAGCGGAGCAAGGTTGGGACCTGCTCAACGGCAACATCATGGGTAAGTAGGCGGAACTCTCAACCACATCAATGCTCCGTGCCTTTCAACGATGTCTAACCCTGTTCAAAATTTTGATTTTTATAAAGCCACTTGGATATGATGAAGCTCGGCACGAATTGTTTCTGCGTGACGATCTGATCCAGCTTGCCGGAGACGATTGCAATGACTTGATCTCAGCTTGCCGCAAGATCTGCCATAACTTGGCGATCAAGGATAGCCGAACCTGCGTTGTCCGCAAGCTGATCCAGAGGATGGATCTTCTGCCGGAGCTGGTGGTCAATCTCCAAGCTTCTTCAGCTCGAGGTGCATCTCAAATGTCCTTGGCCATGTGCCTAGCGCATGCTCCGACTCTCGACATCGACATAGCCACTACTAGCATTCCTCCGGATGCGGATGCGAATGCTCTTCCAGATGCTTGCAGTGGCTATGATACTAGGATCTCTTGGCGCATTCGCCATGAGAAATTCTACGACAAGGTCGTGCTTCCTGCTGATGAGCCTCTCGAGGCGGAGCTGGAGAAAGAGCGTGAGGCGGAGGCCAGACCATCCGGATCTGACGAATTTACCTGGACTAGCTCCAAAGAAGCTGAAAAGAATAAGTCCAAGGGCAATGATACAAGTGCCTCTTCTCCGATGAAGCAAGCTGAAGATAGTGACGACGAAGTAGTTTCTTCTCCGGTTAAGGAAGCTGAGAAAGACAAACTAGAAGCTGACGATGAAGCTCGCTCTTCTCCGGCCAAGGAGAAGTAAAAGACTTGTTCCTGTGGAAAAAAACAATGCATCATTTTGGCCCCATCGAGGGTTTGTAATATAACTTAAATATTCTTAAGTAGCTAGGGCGAAACAAGCGCATGGGAGGAAAAAACTTATCCTGCTATCCATTTAATATTATATGCGTGTTTCGTTATTTGAAAGAAAGTGCTAGTTTCTAAGTTTTCCGGCTTGCTCACTTGACCTTCTACGAGCCGGAAGACCTTTAGCCGGAAATGCTCGCCGTCGGCGACGAAGCCCAATGGCAATCCGTCAATAACTGTGGAAACAAGCCCCCAGCCAAGGTGCCGAAAGTCGCTACGAGGAATCCATAAGTTCGCAACGAAAAATTCATCCACCAGAAAACTTAAGCTTACGTTCTACAGGACGATTTTGAAAATCACAACTTTTATACACGCGTAGGCGGAAACATCTAGCTCTGCGGTTTTAGTCGGAAAACATACACGATCCAATAATGAACAACTAAAGGAGGTAAAAGACTGAACGAGTGAACCATATGCTTTATTTCATTGATCATGTATCACAACTATTACAAAGTATGTAATGCAAAAATTTCTATGTATGGAAAGGACGTAGCTGTGCTATATTCCAAGGGCGGTCTGTTTCATCATATATGTCATCCAGATCCTCTTGCTTGCGTTTCCGGTGCCAATTGGCAGGTCTATCTTTTAACTCTCGGAAATCGACAAGGTAATAAGATCTGTTGTGCAACACTTTGCTGATGACGAAGGGTCCTTCCCATGGAGATTGCAACTTATGCTCTTTCACCTGCCGAAGGCGGAGGACCAGGTCACCTTCCTTAAACGAGTGATTCCGAACTCGACGACTATGATAGCTTCGGAGTTTCTGATGGTAAATGGTGGAACGTTGGTCAGCTAAATTCCGAGCTTCTTCGATCAGGTCCACAGATAGGTGTCTAGCCTCGTCAGCAGTTTCTTCATTGTAGGCGGAAACTCGCGGGGAGTCGTGGATGATGTCGGAGGGAAGCACAACTTCAGATCCGTATACTAGGAAGAAGGGAGTAAATCCAGTTGATCTGTTAGGGGTATTTCGTAAACTCCACATAACAGAATCTAACTCCTTAGATCAAGCTCCGGCTGCGCGATGCAGCGGTTCTTCAAGGCGAGGTTTGACTCCGGCTAGTATGAGGCCATTGGCTCGCTCGACCTGCCCATTGGACTGTGGGTGCGCCACAGATGCAAGGTCAAGCCGGATCCCTACGTGATTGCAATAATCCTTTAGTTCTCCTTGAGCGAAGTTCGTGCCATTGTCTGTGATTATGCTGTGTGGGATGCCGTATCTCACTATGAGGCTGCAGACGAATTTTAGTGCCGTAGCACCATCGGCTTTTCTCACTGGCTTTGCCTCGATCCATTTACAGAACTTGTCAATAGCGACCAAGAGGTACTCAAAACCGCGAGAAGAGGATTTCTTCAATTTTCCGACCATGTCGAGCCCCCAGACCGCGAATGGCCAAATGATAGGGATGGTCTTCAGCTCCCGAGTCGGAGCATTTGGTTAAGTAGCATAGTACTGACAATCTCGTCAGTTTTTCACTATTTTCTCAGCATCTTCTTTAGCTGTTAGCCAGTAAAAACCTTGCCGGAAAGGTTTTGCAACGAGGAACCTGAGCGGCGTGATGCCCGCAATCACCTGCATGGATCTCTCTGAGGATTTCGATGTCATCCTGATTTGATACGCATTTTAGAAATGCCCCGTTTGCACTTTGCTTATAGAGATGTCCATCAACTATTGTGTAGGATCTTGCTCGTCTGACGACCTGTCGTGCGAGGACTTCATCCTCCGGCAACTTCTTGTGGTCAATAAGGTAATCCAGGAAAGGTCTGGTCCAAGCTGGAGTGATTACCATTACTTCCTTAGCCGGAGACACTGCCACCTCTGGATTTTCCGGGTTAGCGCCCTTCACCGAGGGTATCCGTAGATACTCAAGGAAAATTCCGGCCGGAATGGGTTTCCTGCTGGATTCGAGCTTGGACAGCATATCTACCGCTGTGTTGTCATCTCTCCTGACGTACTTGACTTCATATCCGAGGAAGCACTTGGCGATCTCATCAACTTCGTCTCTGTAAGCCGCCATGATGGAGTTTCTGGCGTTCCAGGTTCCGGCTATTTGGTGTGCCACCAAGTCGAAATCACCACAACATATGATGTGCTTGATCCCAATTTCCTTAGCGATGCGCAGACCGTGTAGTAGAGCCTCATATTCTGCCATGTTGTTTGTAGCTTCGAAGTGGATCTGCAGAACGTACTGCAGTTCTTCTCAGGTTGGATCCGTCGAAGTGCATGATCCAAGTTTCAGGTTCCATCTCAGGTTCGCCTTTCGGAGCCTCGGTCCAATCAGCGAAAAAATCCGCCAATATTTGAGACTTGATCGAGGTTCTGGCTTTGTAGTTGATGTCGAAGGCAGAGAGTTCTATGCCCCATTTTGCTATGCGTCCTATTGCGTCAGAATTGTTAAGGATGGTTGACAGTGGAGCTTTACTCACAACTGTCATGGGATGCTCTTGGAAGTAGTGTCTCAACTTCCGGCTGCCTAGGCACACGCCATAGGCTAGCTTCTGAAAGTGAGGGTATCATTGTTTGGATTCTGTCAGTACCTCGCTAATGTAATAGACTGGCCTTTGGACTCTGTATTCGTGACCTTCTTCCTTCCGCTCCACCACGATAACGAGACTGATGACCTTGTTGGACGCTAACAGATAGAGGAGCATGGGCTCTGACTCATCCGGAGCTACCAAGATAGGCGGGGAAGAAAGTATGTCCTTCAACCCCTGAAGTGCTGCGTCTGGTGCGTCGTCCCAGACAAATTTGTCTTTGTTCTTCAACAGTTTGTATAGAGGTAGTGTCTTCTCGCCAGTTAGTCGTTGCACATCTTTGAGACAAGTTGGCCTTTTAATGCACAGAATTGCCTTGATTTTCTCTGGGTTTACTTCGATGCCTCTGTGAGATACCATGAAGCCAATGAGTTTTCCAGCTGGCACGCCAAATACACACTTTAGCGGATTCAACATCATCTTGTACCGTCGGAGATTTTCGAAGGTTTCTGTGAGATTGTTGATCAAGTCAGATCCTTTTCGGGTCAAGACCGCGATATCGTCGATGTAAGCGTGTACGTTCCGGTCAATCTGGTCCTTCAAGCACCGCTGCATCGTACGTTGATAGGTGGCACCTGCATTTGTCAAACCAAAGGGCATGGTGACGTAGCAGTAAGTGCCAAAGGGTGTGCTGAACGAGGTCGCCTTTTGGTCGGACTTCTTCATTCAGATCAGATGATACCCGGAATATGCGTCAAGAAAACATAGAAGTTCCGCCCATGCCGTCGAATCAATGACTTGATCAATGCGCGGCAAGGGGAACGGATCCTTCGGACAATGCTTATTCAAGCCGGAGTAATCGATGCACATACTTAGTATTTCAGAATTCTTTTTGGGTACAAGGACGGGGTTTGCAACCCAATCAGTATGGATAACTTCTACTACAAAACCTGCCTCTAGTAACTTTGGTAATTCCATCCCTATGGCGCGACGCTTCTTGTCTCTAGCTTGCTTCACCGTTTTGGCACCCGGATTTATGTTGAGGTAGTACTCGGCGAGTTCCCTTGGTACTTCGTACATGTCAGAAGGTTGCCATGCAAAGATATCCATGTTAACTCGGAGGAACTCGACGAATACACCTGCTTGGAACTGTCTCCTACCTTGAGGTCGACCTTCTTGGTGTCTATCGCGGCTTTGAACGAGTTTTTCTGTTCGGAGATCTACTTCTTGGTGGTATGCATCTCCTTTGGATCCACCTCGGCTCTGTAGCCTTGCAGCTCCTCTTCAGATATCATAGATTCTGCAAAGGCGTCTTCACCCACGTCGCACTCTCGAGCTTTCTTGTAATCTCCGGATACGGTGATTATACCGTTAGGACCCGGAATCTTGAGCTTGTTGTAGATGTAGCACGCCCTTGCGTGGAACTTGTGGTAGGTGGGCCTGCCAAAAATGACATGGTAGGAGCTCTTGAAGGGCACGATCTCGAACGTGATCATCTCTTCGCGGGAATTATTAACATCGCCGAAGGCCACGGGAAGTCTGATGCTGCCAAGGAAATTTGCTTTTTTACCCAGAACCACACCATGAAAATCAGTGGTTGTCGGGGGGAAGACCCCGGGTAGGGCAATAGACGAGGAGCAGCTGGCTCAAGGCCGGCTGGCCCGCGACAAAGGCCGGTTGAGGAGCAGCCGGCTGGAGCCGTGGCCGGCTGCCTTGGGAGCCGGCTGGCTCCAAGTCTTAGTCGGCCTGGCAACGGCCGCCTGCGCTGTGGCTGGGCCGGCTTCTACAAGCCATATCCGACTGGGTTCTGACACCCTGACCGACTCGAGGCTGGCGAGTCTTGCAGGAGAAGGAACTGGGTAGGTGATCCGGGTTCAAAGGTCCACGCTGACCTCATCTCCCGTAAAGTAAGGGGCACTATGAAGCAATAGTGCCCCTCACTCGACAGGCCAGCATGGCTGACGCCGCTCCGTACGGCTACAGGGCATGATGGCGACAGGGACTCCTCCTCTCCATACCGCTGACTCCGCAGGCGGATGGGATAGGCCATGAGGCCTCAACGGCTCCTGACGTCAACGCCTCGGGAAGGAGCCGAAGCCGAAGCCGGCCAAGCCGGCCACTAGCTTCTAGGGACTTCTATGTAAAGTGCCAGCACCTATATAAGCTGCACTACCCCCTCTCGTGCAGGGGATCGATCATTCCTTAGTCTTTCTAGTCTTAGCGCTGCCCTGAGAGAGAGATCATCTTCCTCCTTAGCCTCCCAGGAGCAGCCGGACACAGCTCTAGGAGCACCATTGTACTGTGATACATCATATACACTCATAGCAGGAGTAGAGGTGTTACCTCCACCGGAGGGCCTCGAACCTGGGTACGTCGCCGTGTCGCTCATGCCCATACCCGCATCCGGATACCACCGTAGACCCGGCAGGAACCACCTTCTTTAGCCATCCTATGGCATATGCCGTGACGATACCACGACATTTGGCGTCCACCGTGGGGCCTTCAGCGTCTGCGGCCGGTGTCTTCATCCGGACGGGCCTCACCATCACCACCGGCGAGCGAGTCACTTCAGGCTTGATCTGGAGATTCGGCTCCCTCGACTGCGTCAGCGACAACGCTGGCTGCTTCGCCGACCGGCCCTTCCCAGCCGGCGGCAGCGTCATCTCCTTCGGCGGCTTCGATGTCTATGTCGCCACCGTCGCACCGCCGCGCTACCCGCAGCGGGTGCTGCGCTGCGCAAGCCCTCCTCCCGGAGCCGGCATCAACAACACCACCGCCAGCCCCTGCATCATGCATGAGGTCATGGCAACCGGCGACGACGCCGGTGCCAAGTCCACGCGCGTCCTTGGTCCGGACCTGGAGCGCACCACCGCGGCCGGCGCGTCCGGCTCGGGCGCAAAGGCGCCAGCACCACCATCCCGGCTGGAAGAAGTCCGGGCGAAGTTGAGCTCCCCGCTCACGCCTGGTGGGGACCCCACCACCATCGAGGCGGACTTGGAGGCGCACCGCCAGCTCCTCCTCAAGCAAACCGAAGAACTGGCCGCTGCCAAGCGCCAGTGGGAAATCACCCAGCGCGAGTACAACCGTGCCCACGGCCTCACTCCAGGCTGCGACAACCCCAGCCGAGCCGGCCAGATCCACCGCAGGGGCCGCGACCTAGGCGCCGAGATCGACCGCGATAGCGCGGAAGCGCCGGCTCCGTCAACGGAGCTGCCTCTCTACAACACCCCCGACAAGAACATGCTCGCGGCCGAAGCCGCCGCAGAAGAGCTGCACCGCCTTGAAGGCGAAGAGATACGCCACCAGACTGAGCGGGTGACTGAGCTGCTGCACGCCGCCACCCGGAAGTCGAAGGACCCCAGGTACTCCCACGCTCCTAGAGCTTCTCACGCTCGTGGTGCCGCAGGCAACGCTAGAGACGGCGCCAGGGACACGGCCAAGTCCGCCTCCCCAGCACCAAGCCGGCACCGTGACTCCCGGGCCACGCACGCAAGCTTAAGCCGGACAAGCCGCCAGCCGAGTGGCCCCAGCGGCCGCAGCCGGCCTCCACCAAGCTGGAACCAGGAGTACGACTCCGAGCAGCCGGCGAAAAAGGCGCCCGCACCAGCCGGCTCCAGAAGCAAGCGGCCCCCGCCAGGCGGCGCACTCCCGGCTGGGCCCACGCGTCGAGCCGGTAGACGCCAGAGACCGCCTCGACCGGCTGGTCGAATCCCGCATCGCGGAAGAAGAGGGGCCAGCCGGCCCAAAGTGCTTCGGGCTGCGCATCCTCAACGAGCCCATGATCGACGGCTTCCAACTCCCGCGCGACACCCCCAAGTACGACGGCACAACCAAGCCGGAGGACTGGCTGCTGGACTATTCCACGGTAGTCGGCATCGCCAAGGGCAACAAGCGTTGGGCCGTGCGCTATTTGCCCTTGATGCTGGTCGGCTCCGTCCGCACCTGGCTCAACAACCTGCCAGCCGGCAGCATAAACGGCTGGCTGGACTTCGAAGATGCCTTCGTCAGCAACTTCACCGGCACCTATCGCCGGCCGGGTCGCCCCCAGCAGCTGGAGATGTGCAAGCAGGGCCCGGACGAGACGGATCGCGCGTACCTGACGCGCCTGGTGCGAGATGCGCAACTCCTGCGAGGGCGTGCACGAGATCCAGGCCATCAGCTTCTTCATGGGAGGCTGTCGGCCCAACACCATGCTGTGGAACAAGCTGCGCCGCAGCGACCCCAAGTCGATGGCCCCCTTGATGGCCATTGCCGACAAGTATGCGCTAGCTGAAGAAGCAGGCAAGGCTCCGGCTGAAATTTCGCCGGCCCCGGCCAGGAGGGACAACAACAAGCCGGCCGAGCACAAGCCGGCCGAAGGCGCCTCCCACGGCAGCCGGCGGGACAACTACCGCGGCAAGCGGCACAACGACCAGCCAGACCGCCGGTACGGTTCCGCCCATGTGGCAGCCGTGTCGGACCACGCGGAGGCTGGCGGCAGCCGGCGCCAGAAACAGGACCGACCCTGGAAGCCGAAGTACACATTCGAGCAGATGCTCGACTCGCTGTGCAAGTACCACAGCGGCAAGAACCCCTCCAACCACACCACCCGCGACTGCCACTTAATGAAGCGGCTGACAAGCGGCGAGCCACTACCGCCTCCAACCCCGCCTTCACCAGCCGGCGGGCCGGGTGGCCAAGCCGGCGTAGAGAACGCCAACCTCGAGCACCACGAGGCTAATCAAGTGCAGCATGGCCGCTACCTAGCCGAGGATGCTACTTACATCATCTTCACCTCCGAGCCCGAGGACAAGACGAGCCAGCAGAGCCGTTCCCTCGATGTCAACGCGGTCATACCGCCGGTCCCCCAGTACCTAAACTGGTCAGAGCAGGCCATCACATTTGATCGCCGCGACACACCGGCTGTCCTGCCGAAGCCGGGCAGCTACGCCATGGTCCTTGACCCCACCATCGGCACAACCCGGCGCAGCGTGCGCTTCTCCCGCGTCCTCATCGACGGGGGCAGCAGCATCAACATCCTCTACCGCGACACCGCCCGCAAGCTGGGCATCCAAGAGGCCGAGTTGCGCCCCACCCCCACCGTTTTCCATGGCATCGTGCCAGGCCACTGCTGCCTGCCAATCGGCCGGATCACGCTGGAGGTGATGTTCGGGAAGCCGGATCACTTCCGGACCGAGAAGGTCGAGTTCGAGGTGGTGGACCTCGTCAGCCCCTACCACGCGCTCCTGGGCCGCCCAGCCCTGACCAAGTTCATTGCGGTGCCCCACTATGGGTACCTGAAGATGAAGCTGCCTGGCCCAAAAGGGGTCATCACCATAGCCGGCGACTATCGCCGCTCCATGGAGTGCGCCACGCAGAGCTCCAAGATGGCCCAGACGCTGGTCATCGCCATCGAGAAGCAGCTCATCGACAATGTTGTCTCCTTGGCCAAGGCCGCGCAGGCGGACATGCCGGCTGTGGGAAACCCGGCTGGGATGACTCACTTCCAGCCGGCCAACGACACCAAGAAGATCCTGCTCGACCCGGCGCAGCCGGACAAGTTCGTCACCATCGGTGCCGGCTTGAGAAGCAAATAGGAAGGCGAGCTCACCAGCTTCCTCCGTGAGAATCGGGACATCTTCGCATGGTCTCCAAGGGACATGCCGGGTGTGCCGAGGGAGTTGGCTGAGCACCACCTCCACGTCAGGCCAGAGGCCAAGCCGGTGAAGCAACCCCTTCGCCTCTTCGCCGAAGAAAGAAGGAAGTCCATCGGTGAAGAAATCGCCTGGCTGCTGGCAGCCGGCTTCATAATGGAAGTGCTGCACCCGGACTGGTTGGCGAACCCGGTCCTGGTTTTGAAGAAGAACGGCTCCTGGCGCATGTGTATCGACTACACCAGCCTCAACAAGGCGTGCCCGAAGGACCCCTTCCCCCTGCCGCGCATAGATCAAGTCATAGATTCGACTGCCGGCTGTGAACTGTTGTCTTTTTTAGACGCCTACTCAGGCTACCACCAGATTCCTCTGAATCCGGATGTTCAAATAAAGACTTCGTCCATTACCCCGTACGGGGCTTACTGCTACACGACTATGCCATTCGGCTTGAAAAATGCAGGCGCCACCTACCAAAGGTGCATGCAAAAGTGTTTGCAGGATCAAATCGGCAGAAATGTTCACGCATACGTGGATGATGTCGTTGTGAAAACCAAGGAGATGCCTACCCTCCTTGATGACCTGAGAGAAACCTTCACCAATCTGTGAAGATTCCGGATGAAGCTCAACCCGGCCAAGTGCACGTTCGGCGTGCCAGCCGGCCAACTCCTGGGCTACCTCGTCTCTCAGCGAGGAATCAAAGCCAACCCGGAGAAGATCAGTGCCATAGAGAAGATGGAACTGCCGCAGTGCCTCAAGGACGTCTAGAAGTTCACCGGATGCCTGGCCTCCTTGAGCCGCTTCGTCAGCCTGCTGGGGGAGAAGGCACTGCCCCTGTACCAATTGCTCAAAAAGACAAACTCCTTCAGCTGGACGCCGCAGGCGGATGAAGCCTTCCGTGACTTAAAGCGTATGCTCTCAACTGCGCCCGTCCTAGCATCGCCGGCTTCAGTAGAGCCGATGCTTTTGTACATCGCAGCCACCAACCGAGTGGTTAGCGTTGTCCTGGTGGTGGAGCGCAAGGAAGCCGGCAAGGAGCAGCCGGTTCAGCGCCCAGTCTACTACCTCAGTGAGGTGCTTTCCCAGTCGAAGCAAAACTACCCCCACTACCAGAAGGTCACCTATGGAGTGTACATGGCGGCCAAGAAGCTCAAGCACTACTTCCAAGAGCATCCCATCAAGGTGGTGGCCACAACGCCCTTGGCAGAAATCATTGGCAGCAAGGACGCCAATGGCCGGGTTGCCAAGTAGGCCCTGGAGCTGGCTGCCCACTCCATTCGCTACGAGCCAAGAACAACCATCAAGTCATAGATCCTAGCCGACTTCTTCGTCGACTGGGCGGAGATGCAGTACCTGCCACCTGTGCCGGACTCCACGCATTGGAAGCTGCACTTCGACGGCTCGAAGATGCGCACCGGCTTGGGAGCCGGAGTCGTCATCACCTCTCCTAAGGGGGACAGGCTGGACTATGTCCTGCAAATCCACTTCGCTGCATCCAACAATGTGGCGGAGTATGAAGCGCTCATCCATGGGCTCAAGCTGGCCAAAGAAATTGGCGTCCGTTGCATCCTCTGCTTCGGCGATTCCGACTTGGTCGTGCAGCAGGCGTCTGGCGACTGGGACGCGAAGGATGCCAACATGGCATCGTACCGCTTCCACGTCCAGCAGCTAGCCGGCTTCTTCGAAGGGTGCGAGTTCCACCATGTGCCAAGGGCCAACAACGAGGCGGCTGACGCCTTGTCCAAGATAGGCTCAACCCGGCAGGCAATCCCGCCGGGAGTAGCTCTGCAGCAACTGCGCAAGCCGTCCATCACGCCGTCACCGGACTCAGATTCAATATTCGTACCGGCTGACCCGGGGGCTTCTCAGCCAAACCCGGGGGCTTCACAATCAAAGACGGGGGCTTCTCAGCCGAACCCGCCGGCTCCACAGCCGAACCCGGGGGCTTCTCAGCCGAACCAGGGGGCTTCTCAGCCAAAGTCGGGGGCTTCTCAGCCGAACCCGCCGGCTCCATAGCCAAACCCGGCGACCATGCAGTCGAACCCGGAAGCTCCGAAGATGGAGGCCTTGATGGTTAGCATATTTGAGATAAAATGCGTACCATCATGGGCACAAGAATTCCTCTCCTACCTCACCGATGGTGTGCTGCCCGATGATAGGGTCCAAGCCAGGCAGATTGAGAGAAGGGCCAAGGCCTATACAATCATCAACCACGAGCTGTACAAACGCAGCGTAAGTGGGGTGTTCCAGCGGTGTGTCGAGCCGGCTGAAGGGATTGAACTCCTGCGGGAAATCCATCACGGAGAGTGCGGCCACCACGCCTCCTCCAGAGCCATAGTAGGCAAAGCCTTCAGGCACGGCTTTTTACTGGCCGACTGCGCTCAAAGACGCAGAAGATTTGGTGAAGAAATGCAACGGCTGCCAGCGCTTTGCCAAGAAAAGGCACTCGCCGGCTTCCGCCTTGAAGACCATCCCCATTACTTGGCCATTTGCCGTATGGGGTTTGGATATGGTGGGCCCATTCAGAACTGCCCGAGGCGGCATGACACACCTCCTGGTGATGATCGACAAATTCACCAAGTGGATTGAAGCCAAGTGATGCGTGTAGTTGACACGTCCGTTGGGAACCCCAAGAGGAAGGTGTGATGCGCACAGTAGCAAGTTTCCCTCAGTAAGAAACCAAGGTTTAATCGAACCAGTAGGAGTCAAGAAGCACGTTGAAGGTTGATGGTGGCTGAATGTAGTGCGGCGCAACACCAGGGATTCCGGCGCCAACGTGGAACCTGCACAACACAATCACAGAACTTTGCCCCAACGTAACAGTGAGGTTGTCAATCTCACCGGCTTGCTGTAAACAAAGGATTAGATGTATAGTGTGGATGATGATGTGTGTTTGCGAAGAACAGTAAAGAACAAGTGCAGTAGATTGTATTTCAGATGTAAAGAATAGGACCGGGGTCCACAGTTCACTAGTGGTGTCTCTCCCATAAGATAGCAGATGTTGGGTGAACAAATTACAGTTGGGCAATCGACAAATAAAGAAGGAATAACAATGCACATACATATATCATGATGAGTACTATGAGATTTAATCAGGCCATTACGACAAAGTACATAGACCGCTATCCAAAGATGCATCTATGCCTAAAAAGTCCACCTTCAAAGTTATCATCCGAACCCCTCCAGCATTAAGTTGTAAACAACATACAATTGCATTAAGTATGGTGCGTAATGTAATCAACACAAATATCCTTAGACAAAGCATCGATGTTTTATCCCTAGTGGCAACAAGACATCCACAACCTTAGAACTTTCCGTCACTCGTCCCGCATTTAATGGAGGCATGAACCCACTATCGAGCATAAATACTCCCTCTTGGAGTCACAAGTATCAACTTGGCCGAGCCTCTACTAGCAACGGAGAGCATGCAAGAACATAAATAACATATATGATAGATTGATAATAAACTTGACATAGTATTCAATATTCATCGGATCCCAACAAACACAACATGTAGGATTACAAATAGATAATCTTGATCATGATAGGCAGCTCACAAGATCTAACATGATAGCACAATGAGGAGAAGACGACCATCTAGCTACTGCTATGGACCCATGGTCCAGGGGTGAACTACTCACACATCAATCCGGAGGCGATCATGGCGATGAAGAGACCTCCGGGAGATGATTCCCCTCTCCTCGCAGGTGCCGGAGGCGATCTCCCGAATCCCCCGAGATGGGATTGGCGGCGGCGGCGCCTCCGGGAAGGTTTTCCGTATCGTGGCTCTCGCATCGGGGGTTTCGCGACGGAGGCTTTAAGTAGGCGGAAGGGCGGAGTCGGGAGAGTCACGGGGGCCCCACACGCTAGGGCCGCGCGGGCCCCCTCTAGGCCGCGCCGCCCTAGTGTGGCGGCGCCTCGTGGCCCCACTTCGTCTCCCCTCCGGTCTTCTGGAAGCTTCGTGGAAAAATAGGCCCCTGGGTGTTGATTTCGTCCAATTCCGAGAATATTTCTTTACTAGGATTTCTGAAACCAAAAACAGCAGAAAACAGCAACTGGCTCTTCGGCATCTCGTAAATACGTTAGTGCCGGAAAATGCATAAATATGACATATAATGTGTATAAAACATGTGAGTATCATCATAAAAGTAGCATGGAACATAAGAAATTATAGATACGTTTGGGACGTATCAAGCATCCCCAAGCTTAGTTCCTACTCGCCCTCGAGTAGGTAAACGATAACAAAGATAATTTCTGAAGTGACATGCTATCATAATCTTGATCAATACTATTGTAAAGCACATGAGATGAATGCAGCGATTCGAAGCAATGATGAAGATAATGAGTAAACAAATGAATCATATAGCAAAGACTTTTCATGAATAATACTTTCAAGACAAGCATCAATAAGACTTGCATAAGAGTTACTCATAAAGCAATAAATTCAAAGTAAAGGCGTTGAAGCAACACAAAGGAAGATATAAGTTTCAGCAGTTGCTTTCAACTTCAACATATATATCTCATGGATAATTGTCAACATAAAGCAATATAACAAGTGCAATAAGTAAACATGTAAGAATCAATGCACACAGTTGATACAAGTGTTTGCTTCTGGGATAGAAAGAATAGGCAAACTGACTCAACAATAAAGTAAAAGATAGGCCCTTCGCAGAGGGAAGCATTGATTACTATATTTGTGCTAGAGCTTTCATTTTGAAAACAAGAAACAATTTTGTCAACGGTAGTAATAAAGCATATGTGTTATGTATAAGATATCTTATAAGTTGCAAGCCTCATGCATAGTATACTAATAGTGCCCGCACCTTGTCCTAATTAGCTTGGATTAACATGGATTATCATTGCATAGCATATGTTTCAACCAAGTGTCACAAAGGGGTACCTCTATGCCGCCTGTACAAAGGTCTAAGGAGAAAGTTCGCATTGGATTTCTCGCTTTTGATTATTCTCAACTTAGACATCCATACCGGGACAACATAGACAACGGATAATGGACTCCTCTTTAATGCATAAGCATTCAACAACGAGTTAATATTCTCATAAGAGATTGAGGATTAGCTGTCCACACTGAAACTTCCACCATGAATCATGGCTTTAGTTAGCGGCCCAATGTTCTTCTCTAACAGTATGCATACTCAAACCATTTGATTGTGAGAACCGCCCTTACTTCAGACAAGAAGAACATGCATAACAACTCACATGATATTCAACAAAGGTAAAAGAGTTGATGGCGTCCCCAGAAAACATGTTTACCGCTCAACAAGCAACTTACTAAGAAATAAGACACATAAGTACATATTCTTCACCACGATAGTTTTTAAGCTATTTTGTCCCATGAGCTATATATTGTAAAGGTAAAGAATAGAAATTTTAAAGGTAGCACTCAAGTAATGTACTTTGGAATGGCGGAGAAATACCATGTAGTAGGTAGGTATGGTGGACACAAATGGCATGGTTATTGGCTCAAGGATTTGGATGCATGAGAAGAATTCCCTCTCAATACAAGGCTAGGCTAGCAAGGTTGTTTGAAGCAAACTCAAGTATAAAAGGTGCATCAAAGCTTACATATGAACATATTGTAGCTATTATAAGACTTTACATTCTCTCCTTGTTGTTCAAACACCTCAACCAGAAAATATCTAGACTCTAGAGATCAATCATGCAAACCAAATTTTAACAAGCTCTATGTAGTTATTCATTAATGAGTACAAGGTACATGATGCAAGAGCTTAAACATGATCTATATGAGCACAACAATTGCCAAGTATCACATTATTCAAGACATTAAACCATTTACCACATGCGGCATTTTCCATTTCCAACCATATAACAATGAATGAAATAGTTCAAATTTCGCAATGAACATTAAAGATAAAGCTAAGAACATATGTGTTCATACGAAACAGCGGAGCGTGTCTCTCTCCCAAACAAAGAATGCTAGGATCCGATCTTATTCAAACAAACGAAAATAAAAACAAAAACAAACAGACGCTCCAAGTAAAGCACATAAGATGTGACGGAATAAAAATATAGTTTCACTAGAGGAACCTAATAAGTTGTCGATGAAGAAGGGATGCCTTGGGCATCCCCAAGCTTAGACGCTTGAGTCTTCTTAAAATATGCAGGGATGAACCACGGGGGCATCCCCAAGCTTTGACTTTTCACTCTTCTTGATCATATTGTATCATCCTCCTCTCTTGACCCTTGAAAACTCTCTCCACACCAAACTCGAAACAAACTCATTAGAGGGTCAGTGCATAATTCATATATTCAGAGGTGACATAATCATTCTTAACACTTCTGGACATTGCACAAAGCTACTGAAAGTTAATGGAACAAAGAAATCCATCTAACATAGCAAAACAGGCAATGCGAAATAAAAGGCAGAATCTGTCAAAACGAACGGTTCGTAAAGACGAATTTTAAAGTGGCACCAGACTTGCTCAGATGAAAATGCCCAAATTGAATGAAAGTTGCGTACATATCCGAGGATCACGCACGTAAATTGGCAGATATTTTGATTTACCTACGAGAGAATTCTGCCCAGATTCGTGACAGACAAGAAATCCGTTTCACACGCGATAATCCAAATCTAGTATTGGCTTTACTATCAAAGACTTTACTTGTCACAACAATGCAATAAAATAAAGATAAGGAGAGGTTGCTACAGTAGTAAACAACTTCCAAGACTCAAATATAAAATAAAGTGCAGAAGTAAAATAATGGGTTGTCTCCCATAAGCGTTTTTCTTTAACGCCTTTCAGCTAGGCGCAGAAAGTGTGCATCAAGTATTATCAAGAGATGAAGCATCAACAGCATAACTTGTTCTAATAATAGAATCATAAGGTAACTTCATTCTCTTTCTAGGGAAGTGTTCCATACCTTTCTTGAGAGGAAATTGATATTTAATATTACCATCCTTCATATCAATGGTGGCACCAACAGTTCGAAGAAAAGGTCATCCCAATATAATGGGACAAGATGAATTGCATTCAATATCCAAGACAACAAAATCAACGGGGACAAGGTTATTGTTAACCATAATACGAACATTATCAATCCTCCCCAAAGGTTTCTTTATAGCATTATCAACAAGATTAACATCAAAATAACAATTTTTCAATGGTGGCAAGTCAAGCATATCATAAATTTTCTTAGGCATAACAGAAATACTTGCACCAAGATCACATAAAGCTTCAAAATCATTGACCCTCATCTTAATGATAGGCTCCCAACCATCTTCTAACTTTCTAGGAATAGAGGTTTCAAGTTTTAGTTTCTCTTCTCTAGCTTTTATGAGAGCATTTGTAATATGTTTTGTAAAGGCCAAGTTTATAGCACTAGCATTGGGACTTTTAGCAAGCTTTTGTAAAAACTTTATAACTTCAGAGATGTGACAATCATCAAAGTCTAAACCATTATGATCTACAGCAATGGAATCATTGTCCCCAATATTTTGAAAAATTTCAGCAGTTTTATCAATTTCAGTAGTTTTAGCAGTTTCAGGTAATTTTGCACGCTTTGCACTAGGAGTAGTAACATTGCCAACACCAATTATTTTACCATTGATAGTAGGAGGTGTAGCAACATGTGAATCATTAACATTACTAGTGGTGGTAATAGTCCAAACTTTAGCTACATTGTTCTCTTTAGCTAGTTTTTCATTTTCTTCTCTATCCCACCTAGCACGCAATTTAGCCATTAATCTTATATTCTCATTAATTCTAACTTGGATGGCATTTGCTGTAGTAACAATCTTATTATCAATATCCTTATTAGGCATAACTTTCAATTTTAAAAGATCAACATCAGAGGCAAGTCTATCAACCTTAGAAGCGAGAATATCAATTTTATCGAGCTTTTCCTCAACAGATTTGTTAAAAGCAGTTTGTGTACTAATAAATTCTTTAAGCATAGCTTCAAGACCAGGGGGTACACTCCTATTATTGTTGTAAGAATTTCCATAAGAATTACCATAACTATTACCATTAACAGCAGGATATGGCCTATAGTTGTTACCAGAATTATTCCTATAAGCATTGTTGTTGAAATTATTATTTTTAATGAAGTTCACATCAACATGTTCTTCTTGGGCAACCAATGAAGCTAAAGGAACATTATTAGGATCAACATTAGATCTACCATTCACAAGCATAGACATAATAGCATCAATCTTATCACTCAAGGAGGAGGTTTCTTCAACATAATTTACCTTCTTACCTTGTGGAGCTCTTTCCGTGTGCCATTCAGAGTAATTTGTCATCATATCATCAAGAAGCTTTGTTGCTGCCCCCAAAGTGATGGACATAAAGGTACCTCCAACAGCTGAATCCAATAGGTTCCGCGAAGAAAAATTCAATCCTGCATAAAAGGTTTGGATGATCATCCAAGTAGTTAGTCCATGGGTTGGGCAATTCTTTACCAAAGATTTCATTCTCTCCCATGCTTAAGCAACATGTTCATTATCTAATTGCTTGAAATTCATTATGCTACTTCTCAAATATATAATTTTAGCGGGAGGATAATATCTACCAATAAAAGCATCTTTACATTTAGTCCAAGAATCAATACTATTTCTAGGCAGAGATAGCAACCAATCTTTAGCTCTTCCTCTTAAGGAGAAAGGAAACAATTTCAATTTTATAATGTCACCATCTACATCCTTATACTTTTGCATTTCACATAGTTCAACAAAATTATTAAGATGGGCAGCAAGCATCATCGGAACTAACACCGTAAAATTGCTCTCTCATAACAAGATTCAGTAAAGCAGGTTTAATTTCAAAGAATTCTACTGTAGTAGCAGGTGGAGCAATAGGTGTGCATAGGAAATCATTATTATTTGTGCTAGTGAAGTCACACAACTTAGTATTCTCAACAGTACCCATTTTAGCAGTAGTAAATAAAGCAAACTAAATAAAGTAAATGCAAGTAACTAATTTTTTGTGTGTTTTTAATATAGAGAACAAGACAGTAAATAAAGTAAAACTAGCAACTAATTTTTTTTGTGTTTTGATATAATGCAGCAAACAAAATAGTAAATAAAATAAAGCAAGACAAAAACAAAGTAAAGAGATTGGAAGTG
Source organism: Lolium rigidum (assembly GCF_022539505.1). NCBI lineage: Eukaryota > Viridiplantae > Streptophyta > Magnoliopsida > Poales > Poaceae > Lolium > Lolium rigidum. The sequence goes on from NC_061511.1 coordinate 271,043,467, forward strand.
GAGACTCCCCTTGCAGCGTGTCTTGATCTCCCCGGCAACGGCGCCAGAAATTTGCTTGATGCGTGTAGTTGACACGTCCGTTGGGAACCCCAAGAGGAAGGTGTGATGCGCACAGTAGCAAGTTTCCCTCAGTAAGAAACCAAGGTTTAATCAAACCAGTAGGAGTCAAGAAGCACGTTGAAGGTTGATGGTGGCTGAATGTAGTGCGGCGCAACACCAGGGATTCCGGCGCCAACGTGGAACCTGCACAACACAATCACAGAACTTTGCCCCAACGTAACAGTGAGGTTGTCAATCTCACCGGCTTGTCTGTAAACAAAGGATTAGATGTATAATGTGGATGATGATGTTTGTTTGCGAAGAACGATGAAAGAACAATTGCGGTAGATTGTATTTCAGATATAAAGAATAGGACCGGGGTCCACAGTTCACTAGTGGTGTCTCTCCCATAAGATAGCGGATGTTGGGTGAACAAATTACAGCTTGGGCAATTGACAAATAAAGAAGGCATAACAATGCACATACATATATCATGATGAGTACTATGAGATTTAATCGGGGCATTATGACAAAGTACATAGACCGCTATCCAAGCATGCATCTATGCCTAAAAAGTCCACCTTCAAGGTTATTATCCGAACCCCTCCAGTATTAAGTTGTAAACAACGGACAATTGCATTAAGTATGGTGCGTAATGTAATCAACACAAATATCCTTAGACAAAGCATCGATGTTTTATCCCTAGTGGCAACAACACATCCACAACCTTAGAACTTTCCGTCACTCGTCCCGCATTTAATGGAGGCATGAAACCACTATCGAGCATAAATACACCCTCTTGGAGTCACAAGTATCAACTTGGCCGAGCCTCTACTAGCAACGGAGAGCATGCAAGAACATAAATAACATATATGATAGATTGATAATCAACTTGACATAGTATTCAATATTCATCGGATCCCAACAAACACAACATGTAGGATTACAAATAGATAATCTTGATCATGATAGGCAGCTCACAAGATCTAACATGATAGCACAATGAGGAGAAGACGACCATCTAGCTACTGCTATGGACCCATTGTCCAGGGGTGAACTACTCACACATCGATCCGGAGGCGATCATGGCGAGACCTCCGGGAGATGATTCCCCTCTCCGGCAGGGTGCCGGAGGCGATCTCCTGAATCCCCCGCGATGGGATTGGCGGCGGTGGCGCCTCTGGAAGGTTTTCCATATCGTGGCTCTCGGTACTGGGGGTTTCGCGACGGAGGCTTTAAGTAGGAGGAAGGGCGGAGTCGGGAGAGTCACGGGGCCCCACACGCTAGGGCCGCGCGGGCCCCCTCTAGGCCGCGCCGCCCTAGTGTGGCGGCGCCCCGTGGCCCCACTTCGTCTCCCCTCCGGTCTTCTGGAAGCTTCGTGGAAAAATAGGCCCCCGGGCGTTGATTTCGTCCAATTCCGAGAATATTTCCTTACTAGGATTTCTGAAACCAAAAACAGCGAGAAAACAAGAATCGACTCTTCGGCATCTCGTCAATAGGTTAGTGCCGGAAAATGCATAAATATGACATATAATGTGTATAAAACATGTGAGTATCATCATAAAAGTAGCATGGAACATAAGAAATTATAGATACGTTTGGGACGTATCACCAAGCCAATCAAGAAGCTGGACGGCTCCACAGCCGTCACATTCCTCAAGGAAATCATCGTGAGGTACGACTACCCGCACAGCATCATCACCGATAACGGCAGCAACTTCGCCGAAGGCGTCTTCAAACATTACTGCGGGGAGATGGGGATCCGAATGGACCTATCATCTGTGGCGCATCCAGAGTCCAATGGACAAGTGGAGAAGGCCAACGGCTTGATCCTGGCCGGCATCCGGCCCCGGCTGGTGGAGCCGCTCGAGCGAGCAGCCGGCTGCTGGATTGAAGAGCTGCCCCATGTACTATGGAGCCTGCGCACCACGCCAAACCGCCCTGTCGGCTTCACGCCATTCTTCCTCGTATACGGGGCCGAAGCCGCCCTGCCGACTGATATCGAGCACGACACGCCAAGGATCAAGTTATACACGGAAGCTGAAGCCAAAGAAGCTCGTGAAGATGGAGTCGACTTGGTTGAAGAGGCCCGGCTGCTGGCCGCGTCCAGGTCCACCATATACCAGCAAAGCCTCCGACGCTATCACAGTCGGAAGGTTCAGCCCTTAGCATTCCGAGGAGACCTAGTGCTCCGGCTGATCCAACGGACAGCCGGACAGCATAAACTATCATCCCCATGGGAGGGTCCCTTCATCGTGAGCAAGGCGGTAGGCAATGATTCCTACTATCTCATAGATGCCCAAGAGGCTAAGAAAAACAAAGCGAACAAAACTGACGAGGAGACTAAACGTCCCTGGAACGTCAGCTTGCTTCGTCCATTTTATACTTGAGAGAAGGAATGTATGTATCCCTTGAACTCCTTTTGTAATCTATGGTAATGAAAGAGCATGCTCCAAGAGCGCCGGTTTCAACAAGTTTTTCGCGTACTCTATTGCTTTCTCCGATTGGCTTGCACCCTCTCACGCGGCCGGCTTAGTACCGTGAACCGGCTTCCCGACAGCCGACTCCCGATCCAGCTATAGACCGCAACCCGGCTGTCCGGCTGGCGGGGGTAGATGCTTAAGGAGCCGGCACGCGAAAATGACCAAGGGAAAGAGTGAAGGCGAATTGACCTTGTCAAACTTTTCATAAAAGTGTCGGATTGTCGAACTCGGCTCGTTCGGCTGAAATACTATCGGTCTCACCCAGCGGCACGTTCCTGATCCGGCGACCGACCGCAAGTTGGACGTATGATCGGCAGGAACAAAGCCAAAGAGTGGGACGGATGGGAAAAAGCGAGCGAGTCGGAAGAAAACAAGTCCGCACACAAATGATTAACAAACACATTAAAGTGTGACTTAATAAAAGGATAATAACATTGTCTTACATATGCACCCGGCATTTCGGGGATTTAACAAGTTGTCTTGCAAAAAAGCAAAGCTACATGCAGACAAATTTAAGCGCCGGCTGGAGCAGGACCAGCCGGAGGAACACTTGACGAGCCAGCCGCCGGGTCCGCCTCGGGCGCACGCGGCGCCTCCTCCATCTCTATCTCCTCATCTTCGGACTCCTCATCCGAGTCCTCCGGAGGCGGACGAGGGTCACGGATGAAGATGCCCTGGTCAACGAAGTCGGCGATGGCGCAGGCGCGAGCAAGCTGAGCAGTTTTGTTCGCAGCAGGAAGCTTGCTCTCCACGTCGGCTCGCCGGTACTCCAGCTGCTCGAGGCTGACCTCGTTGTACCAAGATAGCACAAAAGACAGCGCCATGTCAGCCCCGGCGCGCGCGGCCGAGTCCTTCCAGTCGAGGAAGCGGTCAGGCGCCGTCTCCAGCCACTTGATAAGATTGGCGAGCTCGCCCGGCGGCGTCTCCGTCGGCCAGAGCAGCCGAAACAGCTCCTCGGCCGCCTTCCTGAGCTCCCAACCCAGCGTGGTAATCGGGCCCACGCGGGCGGCCATGGACGCCAGGTAGTCATCCACGGAAAAGCAGTCGGAGCTCTGCTCACCGGTGGCCTGCCGCCTGGCATCCTGCGCCCTGCCGGCTGCAGATAACGCCGCCTCCTGCGCCTCCGGGAAAGCCGCTGCAAAAATAAAAAGCAAGTTAAAAACCTGAAGATCCGGCTGACAGCAGCCGGCAGATGCCTGCCAACCGTATCAGCCGCAAGCCGGGGAAAGGGTAGAAAAGTGCAAATTTTCGAAGTCTAAAAGCAAAGCCTGGCGGCAGCCGGCAAGAACCGCATGCCCCCAGCCTGAAGATGGAGATATCGAAGTCTAAAAGCAAAGCCTGGCGGCAGCCGGCAAGAACCGCCTGCCCCCAGCCTGAAGATGGAGATATCGAAGTCTAAAAGCAAAGCCTGGCGGCAGCCGGCAAGAACCGCCTGCCCCCAGCCTGAAGATGGAGATATCGAAGTCTAAAAGCAAAGCCTGGCGGCAGCCGGCAAGAACCGCCTGCCCCCAGCCTGAAGATGGAGATATCGAAGTCTAATGCAAAGCCTGGCGGCAGCCGACAAGAATCGCCTGCCCCCAGCCTGAAGTTGGAGATATCAAAGGTTGAAGCACTTTCAGCCGCCGCCTGCCAACCTAAGTCGACAGCCGACAGCCGAAAGCCGGCAAGAAGGAAAGGAAGAAAAAAGTAAAGACTCACCCGCCAAGCCGCGGTCGAGCACGCTAATCTCCTCCACCCACCGCTTGGCGGTGGCCGACAGCTCCTCAGACTTGGAGGTCACCTCTTTTCGGAGCTCCAGGCGCTGCCGATCCACCTCCTCCAGCCGCTTGCTGAGGGCCTCCACCTCCTCCCGCCCGACCTGCTTCGTAGCCTCGAGCTCGGTGACGTGGTTGGCCTCAAGCCGGCGCAGCCGCGCCAGTTCCCCACTCGTCTCATGCGCCTTGGTAGCTGTGGCCTTGCCCGCCTCCTTGTCTTCGGCGCACTGCTCGCGGGCGACTCGGAGATCCTCCAGCTGAGGGACCAGGGCGGCGACGGCTGCAAACGAAAGCCATCAGCCGGATAAACCAAAAAGCAAAAGACAACAAGTCAAAAGAAGAAACCATACCTTTGGCGGCCTCCAGCTCGCGGGCCATGCTGGCCAGCTCGTTCTTGGCCTTGTGGTAGCTGACCACGACTCGGTTGTACAAGGCGGTCCGCCTGTCCGACACTGCCTGAAAAAAAAAGATGAGTATTTAAACGAAACCCGGACCAGCTCCAAGCAGCCGGCCCATGCCTCGGAGGGATACCAGGACAATACCAAAGTTAAAAACGCAGTTTGCACTAACCTTCTCGGCCGCCTCTAGCTGCGCCAGGCGGACTTCAGTCTCGGCGGCTTGCTTCCTGGAACAACAATAAGTCAAAGTCAGCCTCGTAGCCGCATGCCGGAACTCGGCCAACTGAAAAAGACTCACCTGAGGCGGCAATTCACGCCGGTTGTAAGGCTCCAGCCCCCAGTTCCAGTTCTCCGGCAGTTTCGCCTGGGAGATGTGGTTGACCCGCCTGGCGATCTGGGCCTTGGTGAGCTCCTGCGTGGACGTCCGGGTCGGATCAAGCCGGCCGGACATGTGGCAGATCTTGTGGGCGCGCGCCTGGAGAGGCAGCACCCGGCGGGCGGCGTAGCAGCAGAGGAGGTCGGCCGCGCACAGCCGCTCGACGGTGACGTAGTCCTGCAGGTAGCGCCAGAGAGCGTTCACCTCCGCCTCCGGATCCGCCGACTTGAAGTTGGCGCCCCAGTTCTTGCGGGCAACCGGAGGCGCCGGGTCGTACTCCGGCAAGTTCATCCAGTCGAACGCCGGGTTCACGTTGCTCACATAGAAGAACGACTGCTGCCATTTCTTCACGGAGTCGACCGTGGGGATCTTTGGGAAGGACGTGCCGATGCGGGAGTAGAGCGAGGTGGCCCCGCAGGCTCGCAGCTGGCTGTCCGCCGTCTGGGCCTTGAGGTAGAAGAGCCGGCACCAGAACTCAACGTCCGGCCACAAGCCGGCATAGCCCTCAATGAAGGCCACGAAGCAGCTCAGCTGCACGAAGGCGTTGGCCGGCAGATGATGCGGCTGCAGGCCGAAGTAGTCTAGGAACCGCCGGAAGAAGGGCGAAGCCGGCAGCCCGAGCCCGCGGTCGAAGTGCGCCCCGAAGACGACGCGCTCGCCGGGCTGCGTGTCCGGCTCGATTTCCGTCCCCGGAGCCCGCGTAGCCACCTGCGGCGGGATCCAGCAGAGGCGAACGAGGCGGGCGACGTCGTCGTCCATTATGTAGGAGCCTTCCCACGAGCCGCTGGGAGGCGCCATCGCCGCCGTCGAAGAAGAGGAGGAAGAACTCCAAGAAACAGAAAGCGTGAAAGGCGAAGAAGAACCGCTCCTCGCCGGAGGGGAGCGCGGTGGTGACGAGCGTACCGTGGATGCGCGGGGGCCCGTGGCGGCGGTTTGACGGCGCGGCGGCTGTGGATCGGCGGAGGATCGTGGCCGCAGCTCCTCACCGGAGTTCGCCAGAGAAACACCGAAGAAATCCGCCGGGAACGACGAGGAGCTCGAGCGAGAGAGAGAGATGAAGCTTGGGCGCGAGGAAGAAGAAAGGGGCGATGGCCGCCTTAGTACCGCCCCGTGGCATTTATAGCCCCCTGCAGCGCGCGGTTAGCGGCCAAGTGGCGATCGTGGGCCACGTCTCCAGATTCATTGCGCCATAACTTCCCCCACTACCGCTGCAGTTACCAGAAACGGCCACACCACGCCGCCCACGGCCGCACACGATCCGGAGGGAACATTGATTTGACCAGACAAAGCGGCAGCAGGAGCTAGCCGTCAGACCGGTCAAGTCGGGCGCAGAGCCCGAGGCGGCGGAAACCCCGGCGCACCCAAGGCGGAGCCGGACAATTTCTCCAATCCGGCCCCAAACTCTCCCAGCAAGGCGGAGACGTCTCCAACACTTGTAAAGAATAAGATCGCAGAAGAAAAGTGGCGTCCGGCTGGAGGCAGCCGGATGGAGCGAGCCGGATGAGGGCGCAGTCGGCTGAATGAAAATTCTCAGTCGGCCCTTCCGAGTGCCATCAAACAGATCCGGAAGATAATCTAACAGCCAGGAAAACCTGCCTAGGTCCTTCTTAACGCAGGACCTTGCCAGCTTCGGGGGCTAATGTCGGGGGGAAAACCCCGGGTAGGGCAATAGACGAGGAGCAGCTGGCTCAAGGCCGGCTGGCCCGCGGCAAAGGCCAGCTGAGGAGCAGCCGGCTAGAGCCGTGGCCGGCTGCCTTGGGAGACGGCTGGCTCCAAGTCTTAGTCAGCCTGGCAACGGCCTCCTGCGCTGTGGCTGGGCTGGCTTCTACAAGCCATATCCCACTAGGTTCTGACACCCTGACCGACTCGAGGCTGGCGAGTCTTGCAGGAGAAGGAACTGGGTAGGTGATCCGGGTTCAAAGGTCCACGCTGACCTCATCTCCCGTAAAGTAAGGGGCACTGTGAAGCAATAGTGCCCCTCACTCGACAGGCCAGCATGGCTAACGCCGCTCCGTACGGCTACATGGCATGATGGCGACAGGGACTCCTCCTCTCCATACCGCTGAATCCGCAGGCGGATGGGACAGGCCATGAGGCCTCAACGGCTCCTGACGTCAACGCCTCGGGAAGGAGCGGAAGCCGAAGCCGGCCAAGCCGGCCACTAGGTTCTAGGGACTTCTATGTAAAGTGCCAGGACCTATATAAGCTGCACTACCCCCTCTCGTGCGGGGGATCGATCATTCCTTAGTCTTTCTAGTCTTAGCGCTGCCCTGAGAGAGAGATCATCTTCCTCCTTAGCCTCCCAGGAGCAGCCGGACACAGCTCTAGGAGCACCATTGTACTGTGATACATCATATACACTCATAGCAGGAGTAGAGGTGTTACCTCCACCGGAGGGCCTCGAACCTGGGTACGTCGTCGTGTCGCTCGTGCCCATACACGCATCCGGATACCATCGTAGACCCGGCAGGAACCACCTTCTTTAGCCATCCTATGGCATATGCCGTGACGATACCACGACAGTGGTGCTGTTCTTGAGCTGTTCCTTGGTAAGTTGCATCTTCTCCAGAGTCTCCAGGTACATGATGTTCAGGCTGGCCCCGCCGTCCATGAGGCATTTGGAGAAGTCAAACCCGTCGATGCGGGGACTCATAACCAAAGCTTAGCACTCTTTTGGGATGATCCGTCCTGTCGAAGGAGCACGGGCTTCCCGACCACTTAACGTATTGCAGCACAGCCGGAAGCGTGGCGTTCAGGATCCGGAGAGCTGACTTGTTCGCTTTGACCGTTGGAGTTCCGAGGAAGGTGTGGTACGCTCCGTCACTCTTTTTGACGAATGGGTTGGACTTATTAGCTGCGGAACCCTCTTTGGGATCCGGCGAAGCGTCATCCTCATCCATCACCTCAGAACTATCCTCATCGTTTTCCTTGTTCTTGCCCTTGCCTCCTTTGTCGTGTGGGCGGTGTTTCCGCGCGCGCTTGTATCCTGCTTCCTGGTCGACCTTTAGGCCATTGACCCACTTGCAGTTGCGGTTAGTGTGGGAGGACTTGCCAGTAGCCGGATCCATATGGGTCAGGCATGGCATGTCCCTATACTCTTGATAAGTTTGGGGAGCGCGGAACCCAGCAGCTGTGACCTCGTCAGCGCGCTGCTGGCCCCTGCCGGCTCCGCCTCCACGTCCGCCTCCACGTCAGCGGCCTCTTCCGCCTCCTTGACCTCCGCGTTGGAACGCCATGGCAACCATGTCGGATCCGCCGCTCTTCTGGTCATCGTGGGGATTCTTCCGCTTGTTGCTGTTGCTGCCGCCACCGTTATCATGATTCTTCTTTTGCTGCTGCAGGGGTATGGTTGTTGATGTATGTTCTCCACCAGCGTCGTCATCAACGGCGGTGTGAGTACTTGCAATGCCAATCATGTCGTCCAAGGTCAGATTGTTCTCGTTGATCAGGCAAGTAAGTTTATGCCGGAGCAGTCCTCCTCTCTGCAAACCACCTATGAAGGCGTGCATAGTTGTGCGGTTATCCACGTTCTCGCACTCGTTCCTGGTTGCTAACCATCGAGTGAGGAAATTCCGTGAAGTTTCACCTTTTTATGGATACATGCTTGCAGGTCGCTTGTTGTGGCAGGTCTTGATGTCTACGCACGCTTCTATTCCTGTAGACAGTGTTGGGCCTCCAAGAGCAGAGGTTTGTAGAACAGCAGCAAGTTTCCCTTAAGTGGATCACCCAAGGTTTATCGAACTCAGGGAGGAAGAGGTCAAAGATATCCCTCTCATGCAACCCTGCAACCACAAAGCAAGAAGTCTCTTGTGTCCCCAACACACCTAATAGGTGCACTAGTTCGGCGAAGAGATAGTGAAATACAAGTGGTATGAATGAATATGAGCAGTAGTAACGGCGCCGTAAAAGTGCTTGTCGGCGTGCGATTGATGGTAGTAATATTGCAGGAAGTAAAGATGCGAGTAAAACGAGTAAACAAGCAACGATAGAAGTATTTAGGAACAAGGCCTAGGGATCATACTTTCACTAGTGGACACTCTCAACATTGATCACATAACAGAATAAATAGATAGATGCTAGACTCTACACCCTCTTGTTGGATGATGAACACCACTAACTGTGTAGGATTACACGAACCCTCAATGCCGGAGTTAACAAGCTCCACAATATTCAATGTTCATATTTAAATAACCTTAGAGTGCATAACAGATCAACATAACCAAACCAAGTACTAACATAGCATGCACACTGTCACCTTCACACTACGAAAGGAGGAATAGATCACATCAATACTATCATAGCAATAGTTAACTTCATAATCTACAAGAGATCACAATCATAGCCTACGCCAAGTACTACACGATGCACACACTCGTCACCATTACACCGTGCGGGAGGAATAAACTACTTTAATAACATCACTAGAGTAGCACATGGATAAATTGTGATACAAAACACATTGCAATCATAAAGAGATATAAATAAGCACTTCACTATGCCATTCATAACAGTGAATAAGTATTCTATGAAATATAGCCTAAGAGACCCACACGGTGCACACACTGTCACCTTTACACACGTGGGACAAGGAGTCTCCGGAGATCACATAAGTAAAACCCATTTGACTAGCACAATGACATCTAGATTACAAGCATCATCATATGAATCTCAATCATGTAAGGCAGCTCATGAGATTATTGTATTGAAGTACATAGGAGAGAGATGAACCACATAGCTACCGGTACAGCCCCGAGCCTCGATGGAGAACTACTCCCTCCTCATGGGAGACAGCAGCGTTGATGAAGATGGCGGTGGTGTCGATGGAGAAGCCTTCCGGGGCACTTCCCCGTCCCGGCGGCGTGCCGGAACGAGAGACTCCTGTCCCCCAGATCTTGGCTTCGAGATGGCGGCGGATCTGGAAGGTTTTCTCTGGTTTCGTCGAACGTGTCGAGGTTTTTAGGTCAGGGACCTTTATATAGGCGAAGAGGCGGAGTCGGAGGGTCGACGAGGCGACGACACACTAGGGGGGCGCGGCCAAGGCCTGGGCCGCGCCACCCTATCGTCTGGGGCCCACAGGGCCCTCCTCTGGCGGCTCTCGGGTGTTCTGGAAGCTCCCGGGGATTCTAAGATCTTCGGTGTTGATTTCGTCCGATTCCGAGAATATTTCCTTACTAGGATTTGTGGAACCAAAAACAGCAGAAAACAGGAACCGGCCCTTCGGCATCTCGTCAATAGGTTAGTTCCGAAAAACGCATAATAATGACATAAAGTATGCATAAAACATGTAGATATCATCAATAATGTGGCATGGAACATAAGAAATTATCGATACGTCGGGAGCTTAGTTCTTGCTCGTCCCGAGCAGGTGAACGATAAAAAAGATAATTTCTGGAGAGACATGCCATCATAACCTTGATCATACTATTGTAAGCATATGTAATGAATGCAGCGATCAAAACAATGGTAATGACATGAGTAAACAAATGAATCATAAAGCAAAGACTTTTCATGAATAGTATTTCAAGACAAGCATCAATAAGTCTTGCATAAGAGTTAACTCATAAAGCAATAAATCAAAGTAAAGGTATTGAAGCAACACAAAGGAAGATTAAGTTTCAGCGGTTGCTTTCAACTTATAACGTGTATATCTCATGGATATTGTCAATGTAAAGTAATATAACAAGTGCAATATGCAAATATGTAGGAATCAATGCACAGTTCACACAAGTGTTTGCTTCTAAGATGGAAGGAAGTAGGTAAACTGACTCAACATAAAGTAAAAGAATGGTCCTTCAAAGAGGAAAGCATCGATTGCTATATTTGTGCTAGAGCTTTGGTTTTGAAAACATGAAACAATTTTGTCAACGGTAGTAATAAAGCATATGTATCATGTAAATTATATCTTACAAGTTGCAAGCCTCATGCATAGTATACTAATAGTGCCCGCACCTTGTCCTAATTAGCTTGGATTACCGGGATTATCATCGCAATACACATGTTTTAACCAAGTGTCACAAAGGGGTACCTCTATGCCGCTCGTACAAAGGTCTAAGGAGAAAGCTCGCATTTGGATTTCTCGCTTTTTGATTATTCTCAACTTAGACATCCATACCGGGACAACATAGACAACAGATAATGGACTCCTCTTTAATGCATAAGCATGTAGCAACAATTAATGTTCTCATATGAGATTGAGGATATATGTCCAAAACTGAAACTTCCACCATGATTCATGGCTTTAGTTAGCGGCCCAATGTTCTTCTCTAACAATATGCATGCTCTAACCATTAAATGAGTGGTAAATCTCCCTTACTTCAGACAAGACGGAAATGCATAGCAACTCACATGATATTCAACAAAGAGTTGATGGCGTCCCCAGAAACATGGTTATCGCACAACAAGCAACTTAATAAGAGATAAAGTGCATAAGTACATATTCAATACCACAATAGTTTTTAAAGCTATTTTGTCCCATGAGCTATATATTGCAAAGGCGAATGATGGAAATTTAAAGGTAGCACTCAAGCAATTTACTTTGGAATGGCGGAGAAATACAATGTAGTAGGTAGGTATGGTGGACACAAATGGCATAGTGGTTGGCTCAAGGATTTTGGATGCATGAGAAGTATTCCCTCTCGATACAAGGTTTAGGCTAGCAAGGTTATTTGAAACAAACACAAGGATGAACCGGTGCAGCAAAATTCACATAAAAGACATATTGTAAACATTATAAGACTCTACACCGTCTTCCTTGTTGTTCAAACTCTTTACTAGAAATTATCTAGACCTTAGAGAGACCAATTATGCAAACCAAATTTTAGCAAGCTCTATATATTTCTTCATTAATAGGTGCAAAGTATATGATGCAAGAGCTTAAACATGAGCACAACAATTGCCAAGTATCAAATTATCCAAGACATTTTATCAATTACTACATGTAGCATTTCCCGTTTCCAACCATATAACAATGAACGAAGCAGTTTCAACCTTCGCCATGAACATTAAAAGCTAAGAACACATGTGTTCATACGAACCAGCGGAGCGTGTCTCTCTCCCACACAAGCATGAATTTATTCAAACAAAACAAAAACAAACAGACGCTCCAAGTAAAGTACATAAGATGCGACTGAATAAAATATAGTTTCAAGAGAAGGAACCTGACAATTTTGTTGATGAAGAAGGGGATGCCTTGGGCATCCCCAAGCTTAGATGCTTGAGTCTTCTTGAAATATGCAGGGATGAACCACCGGGGGCATCCCCAAGCTTAGACTCTTCACTCTTCTTGATCATAGTATATCATCCTCCCCTCTTGACCCTTGAAAACTTCCTCCACACCAAACTCGAAACAAACTCATTAGAGGGTTAGTGCATAATCAAAAATTCACATGTTCAGAGGTGACACAATCATTCTTAACACTTCTGGACATTGCACAAAGCTACTGGACATTAATGGAACAAAGAAATCCATCCAACATAGTAAAAGAGGCAATGCGAAATAAAAGGCAGAATCTGTCAAAACAGAACAGTTCGTAAAGACGAATTTTAAAGTGGCACCAGACTTGCTCAGATGAAAATGCCCAAATTGAATGAAAGTTGCGTACATATCTGAGGATCAAGCACGTAAATTGGCAGATTGTTCTGAGTTACCTACAGAGAATTCTGCCCAGATTCGTGACAGACAAATCTGTTTCTGCGCGAGTAATCCAAATCTAGTATCAACCTTGCTATCAAAGACTTTACTTGGCACAACAATGCAATAAAATAAAGATAAGGAGAGGTTGCTACAGTAGTAACAACTTCCAAGACTCAAATATAAAACAAAAGTACTGTAGTAAAATAAACACATGGGTTATCTCCCAAGAAGTTCTTTCTTTATAGCCATTAAGATGGGCTCAGCAATTTTAATGATGCACTCGCAAGAAATAAGAGTTGAAGCAAAAGAGAGCATCAAGAAGCAAATTCAAAACACATTTAAGCCTAACATGCTTCCTATGCATAGGAATCTTGTAAATAAACAAGTTCATGAAGAGCAAAGTAACAAGCATAGAAAGATAAAACCAGTGTAACTTCAAAAATTTCAGCATATAGAGAGGTGTTTTAGTAACATGAAAATTTTTACAACCATATTTTCCTCTCTCATAATAATTTTCAGAGGCATCATGAACAAACTCAACAATATAAGTATCACATAAAGAATTCTTATTCACATGCATAAAAGTATCATTACTCTCCACATAAGCATAATCAATTTTATTAGTTGTAGTGGGAGCAAATTCAACAAAGTAGCTATCATTATTATTCTCATCATCAAATATAGGAGGCATATTGTAATCATAATTAAACTTATCCTCCATAGTAGGCGGCACTAAAAGACCACTATCATTATAATCATCATATATGGGAGGCATATCATAATCAACATAAACTTTCTCCTCAATACACGGAGGGCTAAAGATATCATTTTCATCAAAACCGACCTCCCCAAGCTTAGAATTTTCCATAGCATTAGCAACAATGGTGTTCAAAGCATTCATATTAATAACATTCCCATTAGCATGCATATAAAGTTCCATGGGTTTTTTAATTTTATCTTCAAACACATCATGTCCTAATTCAAGATAAAGTTCATAAAGATCTCTCATATTTTTGTTGTTTTCCATTATGCCTAACTAGTGTAAACAAGAAACAAAAAGATGCAATTGCAGGATCTAAAGGAAATAGCTTCGAGTACTTACAACGGCGAAAATAGCTTAGTAGCCGAGATCCGGAGTGTGAGTACCTTTTACCTTTCCTCCCCGGCAACGGCGCCAGAAAATATCTTGATGTCTACGCACGCTTCTATTCCTGTAGACAGTGTTGGGCCTCCAAGAGCAGAGGTTTGTAGAACAGCAGCAAGTTTCCCTTAAGTGGATCACCCAAGGTTTATCGAACTCGGGGAGGAAGAGGTCAAAGATATCCCTCTCATGCAACCCCGCAACCACAAAGCAAGAAGTCTCTTGTGTCCCCAACACACCTAATAGGTGCACTAGTTCGGCGAAGAGATAGTGAAATACAAGTGGTATGAATGAATATGAGCAGTAGTAACGGCGCCGAGAAAAGTGCTTGCTGGCGTGCGATTGATGGTAGTAATATTGCAGGAAGTAAAGATGCAGTAAAACGATGAAACAAGCAGCGATAGCGATATTTAGGAAAAAGGCCTAGGGATCATACTTTCACTAGTGGACACTCTCAACATTGATCACATAACAGAATAAATAGATAGATGCTAGACTCTACCCCCTCTTGTTGGACGATGCACACCACTACCCGTGTAGGATTACACGAACCCCCAATGCCGGAGTTAACAAGCTCCACAATATTCAATGTTCATATTTAAATAACCTTAGAGTGCATAACGAGATCAACATAACCAAACCAAGTACTAACATAGCATGCACACTCGTCACCTTCACACTACGAAAGGAGGAATAGATCACATCAATACTATCATAGCAATAGTTAACTTCATAATCTACAAGAGATCACAATCATAGCCTACGCCAAGTACTACACGATGCACACACTTGTCACCATTACACCGTGCGGGAGGAATAAACTACTTTAATAACATCACTAGAGTAGCACACGGATAAATTGTGATACAAAACACATTGCAATCATAAAGAGATATAAATAAGCACTTCACTATGCCATTCATAACGGTGAATAAGTATTCTGTGAAATATAGCCTAAGAGACCCACACGGTGCACACACTGTCACCTTTACACACGTGGGACAATGAGTCTCCGGAGATCACATAAGTAAAACCCATTTGACTAGCACAATGACATCTAGATTACAAGCATCATCATATGAATCTCAATCATGTAAGGCAGCTCATGAGATTATTGTATTGAAGTACATAGGAGAGAGATGAACCACATAGCTACCGGTACAGCCCCGAGCCTCGATGGAGAACTACTCCCTCCTCATGGGAGACAGCAACGTTGATGAAGATGGCGGTGGTGTCGATGGAGAAGCCTTCCGGGGGCACTTCCCCGTCCCGGCGGCGTGCCGGAACAGAGACTCCTGTCCCCCAGATCTTGGCTTCGCGATGGCGGCGGCTCGCGGAAGGTTTTCTCTGGTTTCGTCGAACGTGTCGAGGTTTTTAGGTCAGGGACCTTTATATAGGCGAAGAGGCGGAGTCGGAGGGTCGACGAGGCCACGACACACTAGGGGGGTGCGGCCAAGGCCTGGGCCGCGCCACCCTGTCGTCTGGGGCCCACAGGGCCCTCCTCTGGCTGCTCTCGGGTGTTCTAGAAGCTCCCGGGGATTCTAAGATCTTCGGTGTTGATTTCGTCCGATTCCGAGAATATTTCCTTACTAGGATTTCTGGAACCAAAAACAGCAAAAAACGAGAACCGGCCCTTCGGCATCTCGTCAATAGGTTAGTTCCGGAAAACGCATAATAATGACATAAAGTATGCATAAAACATGTAGATATCATCAATAATGTGGCATGGAACATAAGAAATTATCGATACGTCAGAGACGTATCAGGTCTCTTGTAGGTGTCATGAAGTGTTTCTCGAAGGCGATCTTAAGGCCGAACCAGCAAAAGATGGAATTTTCCGGGAGGTCACTGAGGTAGGTACGAGCTGGACCAATAAGGTACAATTGAAGCATGCGGCAGGCTATTTTCTGGTTCCCTCCGGCAAAGCTGACTGCATTGAAGTAGTCTTCGATCCAGGTATCGGGCCTTTCGCTACCATCATAGTGCTTCAGATTTCCGGGTAGCTTAAGCTTCAAGCCTTTTGGCGTGGGCTCCTCTCGGATCGACCTGCCAAAGCATTTTGGGCCAATGTATTCAGATATGTATTCATTGAGACGTTCCCTTGTGTCACGTGGGCCGTTGCAGGGAGATTTTGAACGGGAACGAGATCTCTGGCCTCCACCTTCGCCTCCACCTCCTCCACTGGGTGGTGGGGAGGGAGATCTGCAAGGGGGTCTGTGGGAACTTTTGCTTCCGCCTTCAGATTCTCCACGCCCTTCTTGTTGCTAACTCCGGCTTCGGTGGCCACCTTCTCCATGATGGCGGTCACCTCCCTCGTTCCGGCTTCTGCGGTATTCAGGCTTGCGTTCTTCGTTCCAGCTCCGACGAGGTTCCGGCGTGCGCTCCGTGTTCCGATTCCTCTGAGGTACCATGTTGTCGTGGATAATGATTCCACCAGGCCCATGGGGTCTGGTGTTTCCGACTGGACTACGATGGCGAGGTGGTGGAGGAGGACTCGGGTTCCGCGGCGGAGGTGATGGGTTTCGGTATTTGTCCCTACCAGTGTACATCGGATCCTTTCCCTTCTTTGGGTCCGTCGGAGGTGTTTTCGAGGGTACAGGGATCGGATTTGGATGTTCTCTGGTTCTCCTTCTGCGCTCCGTGGATCCGGTGCGCGATTCATCATCACGATGCTGCCCTCCAGAGGCATCCTTCTCCGCGGTGGATACACATAGTTCCGGGTTAGATTCCAACCTGCGCCAAGTGTCAGCCTTACTCTGTTGCTTCATTGCTGAAGCCACAAGTGTGCGGAGGTGAGCGATGCCGATTTCGTCATCTTTTTTTGCCAGGATCTCCGCAGCTTTTTTCATATTGTCCTTTGGAGTTGCGAGCGGCTGCTGGTTTGTGGGGGTCACAAAGTTGATCTTGCGGGGGACGATGGCTTCCCGACGGATCCTATCTGCTTCCTTGCCAGCATCCTCTATGATGGTTTCCCATCGTGCTCGGAGTTTCATGGCCTCTTCCAAGTATTCTACGGCTTTGCGCTCTCTTTTGAGGAAACTTTCCATCACTTCTTCTGCCTCTTGCCTTTCCTCCAGCATTGCTACTGCGGTGTTGGCAAATACGTTGGTTGTGGCTTGCATTTCCTTCCTTTTTTGCTTCTAGAGCTTCGGGGTCTGCGACTTCATCAGGAGTTATTGGTTTGTTGAGGATTTCTGAGTGCGCGATAGCGCCCCAGCCTGCCTGTTCGACGAGCTCTTCTGCGGACATGTTTTCCCTGTGCTCGGAGATACGCCCTTCTCCGGAATCCGACATGACGCGATAACGGTGACGCGAAGGCGGAGTCTCCGAATTGGACGGGCCTGGGAGTCTGACGTCGGTCGGGGTCATTTCTTCGTCAGTTTCTTGCTCCAGCCCACTTATGGTTGCAAGGACCTGCTTAGGCGGAGCGGATTCTGCTTCAGCTTCCTCGTCACCTTCCAGCTCATTCGTAAGGTGATTGTACTCCTCTGTATCCAAGGTGGTAGCATCGTCTGAGGTTGGGCTTAGGGTGCACAAGATTGACTCCTCTTTATCTCCGGCATCCTCTTGCTGATCCGGAGCGTCGCTGTCTCCGGCAACCTCTTGCTGATTCGGGGCGTCGTTGTCTCCGGTAGCTTCAACTTGCATAGGTCTGGTTCCTTTCTGAGGAGGGGCGGTTCCTGCGGTATGTGCGAGGAAGTGCACGAAGTGCCACCTTTGCTTCTCTAACACCTGAGAGACCCTGGCGGATCTGCATTGGTCTTCCACCGTAGTTTCCTGCTTAGGGGCGGATTGGGTGGGTTTTGAAATTTCCAAATGTAAGGCGGAATCTTCCTTAGAAAATTCCTACGTCTCAGATCGGATCTTCGCGACAGCGTCCTGCTCAGCGGCGGTCGCGTCAGCGTGACTTATCAGGGTGTTTCCGTCAGAATCGACGGTTTCGCCGATGAAGATGTGAATGCCGCCTATCGGGACGATGGAGAGCTTGATGGGGTCGGTTTTAGCCAGAATCCAGCACTCGTCCTGAGGGACGATCGGAAAGTTCCCGGCGTAAAGGACGCGCCCCACAGCGATGGATTCGTCGTAGCTTCCCATGGCGGAACCCTCCCGGTTCCGACCTCTAGACGCCGCTTGCCCCACGGTGGGCGCCAACTGTCGTTGCCTATTCGACGGTGCCTCGGAGGAGGGATCCTCCCGTGGGGAAGAAGAAGTAGGGGCCATCGGGTGGAGAGTCCTCGGGACGGTGGTACGCGTTTTACCCAGCTTCAGAACAGCTGCACGATGACAGGGCCTACTGCTGCTTGTCTGGAATTATCTGGGAGCTTTCACGTTGTTACGATGAGTTGTGGTTGTGCCCCTAGGGCCCCCAGGATCCGGCTTATAAATGCGCCCGGATCTAGGGTTTACACGGAGAGTCCTAGCCGGAATACAAGATGCCTAACTACGGAATATTACATTGACGTGCACGTCAATGATCCACCTTTCCTTAGGTGCCGTATTGGTATCCGGATACTTCATGGGCCGTCATGGATCCGACTCCCTGCAAGGTCGGTTGAGATCCGGCTCCTATTCCTGGGCCGGACTTCATCCATCTTCTATGAACATCAACTGGGCCGCCCGATGGGCCATATGCCACCATCACCATCTATGGGCCACCCGGGCTTGCCGGATCTAGACCATGTCGTTGATATACCCATAAAGTATACCCACAACAGGTGGCCTTCGGCTACTTCACCTAGATCATGACGGGGGATGCGGTGGTGTGGCGAAACTCGGCAGGGATAAAGGGCGGCAGCGGGATCGGGTGGTGGTGGCAATGTAAACGGTCGCAAGGCGGCGGCAATAAGGCTTGGCCAGGCTTTCCTAGCGGGCAGCAGCCGGCTGTTTCCGCGTCGTGGGCGTGCGTAACCATTATCCCGACGGCTGGTGACCTCCACCGAGTGGGTTGGAGGAGGAAGATGGACCGCGGTTCCCAACCATGGCGGCGTGGGGTTCGGCGGTTTCGGCTTTCATGGTGGTGGTCCTAGGGTTCTTCTTTCGCGAAGATGAAGAGTAGTCGGAGTGATGAGTTTCGGAAGGCTCCGACATCGAATGGAACAGTGCATCTTTTGCTTGGAGTTCACATGAACGGGTGATATTTGATCGCCCACACCCATGCTTTCATTCCGACCGTTTGGTTTCGGAGGGAGCGGCACGAAACTCTATTCTGTGTTGACATCAAGAGACTTTTGGTCCATGGTGAAGTCAGAAGCAGAGAATATCATGAAGGTGGATTTGGAGGATTAGCTAAAGAAGGTTCAAGTCTCCGCGATGTTGAGGAACTTTCTTGGTGTTCCGGGATTCGCAACAGTGGTATGAGAGTGTGGGCAACAACACATGGGAAGTTCAGAGTCCTACCTTTCAGGGTGAAAACCCAAGGTCTAGCCTTAACTGATTGTGCATAGCAATAACCTTGTTGGAAGCATTGTTTTGAGAGCGGGACTATCTTCAGGCTCAAAACCTAAGATCTTTGATCGAGCAACGATAGCGCTGATGCACTTTTCCCTTCTTGGAGACGTCACTTTTGCAGTCTGTATTTCAGATGTTGTCTTGGTGGTGAATGTATTGTTGTTTCTAGGCCCAAGATAGTGTAGCGGGACTTTTATTTTTTAGTTTTTTTTGACTGTGTGCATCCGTACTATCATTAGAGTGTTGCGTTGTTGCAGAAACTGGATATAATTGGTATTTTTGATATTAATTTATTCTATTATTTAAAAAAAGGTACACCCTTTTTTTTTTCTTTCAGAAACCAATAACATGCTATCGTCTCCATAGAGTAAGTGATTTCGCGTGTAATCAATTTTGTATTACTCATGTCGGCACACCCATTTGGAATCCATGGAGTATGGAGTATGTAACTTTTGAGGGACAATAAAGGTAAACACTATACATCGAAATCGAATGCGAAGTATCGGACCGATCGCACGCCGTGCATTCTCCTTCCATCGTACGGCACGCTTACATTAAGGCTTTCTGATGATGTGAAAAATCTGGATCGGATAAGGGCATCTCCAACGCAGTGATCCATCCCGCGTCCGCGCGTCTAAATGAGTCTCGGCAGACAAACGTGCGGTCCAACGTGACCACATATCGCAAATACGGATGATCGCGGTGTTCGGGATGACCTAAACCCGACCTAAATCTGGGCCAGGTTTGCGTGATCGCGGATGGCACGCGCCATCCGGCGCATCCCCGTGCTCGCCTCCCAGGCCCACCTGTCGGCAATTGGGAGTCCTATTAAATGTGGACTGGGCAGGGGGACTGTCCCTATCCAGTCCCCACTCCCCCACTCCACCCCGCCCGCACGAGCTCGAGCTTCCACGCCGCCATGGCCCAGAAGCGTGAGTTCGAGCCATCCGCCAACGACCACGAGGCCGGCAGCAGCCGGCGAGCCGCGCCGGCGGCTTTCAACATGGGGCCGCCGCCGGCTATACGCGACCGGATCTACGTCACCATAGTGGTGGCGCAGATCTTCTGGGAGGTCAGCGCCCCAATGTCGTGGGGCGACGTGCACCTCCCCACGGCTGGCACCTGAGCCCAGATCGGGTTCCGGTGTCGCCGATCCCAGCCAACGGCCGCGCACGCCTGGCGGAGATCCAAAGGCGGCGCGTGCGGCTGCCGGTGGACCTCCGGGAGGACCCCGCCTACAGCGACACGAGTCCCTACTGGGACTTGTGGTTCGAGGTGGAGCATGATGCGCGCCGGCGCACCTGCTGCACCTCCGCGAAGGCGAGGCCTTGCGCGAAGTCGCACGCGCAGCCACGCACGCCGGCTAGGAGGGCCGGCCGCCGCCCTGGTGGCTTCTACATCGACGAGCCCGCGGCTACTCCACTGCAGGCGGCGCCAGTGCCAGCGCCACAGGCCCAGCCTGAGGAGGACGATGACCCCGAGCTGCAGGCCGCGCTCGCGGCGTCCCTCAAGGTCAACGACCTCGAGGAGCTGGTCAAATGGCCGCACCTCCACGCTCGAGGTGGAGGCCAGGAAGGCCAAGGAGGATGCCCGACGTGTGGGCGTTCCTTGCCATAGCGCGACGGAAGGAGGAGGCCACGCGCCAAGCCGCGCTCCGGCACGAGGCGGAGCTGCAGGCCGCTGCGGTGGAGCAGCGGCAGAAGGAGGCGACGTGGCTGGCACGCCTGCGCAGTGTGGCGAGCCCTCCTGACCCGTACTCAGCCTAGGAAAGGGTGCAGTGGTCGCCCTGGCCGGAGTCCCAGGCGCCCTCCAGCGTGTCCAACCGTAACAACGCGTCGCCGCCGGGGGGCATCATCCTTATCGATGGCGAAGATGATGAGTACTACTGGGAGTTGGGTGGCGCACCGACGGTCACCGCGTCCCAATCCCTAGACTAGGGGTCCTTGTCCGGCGGCTCAAGTCGTGCACCGCGGCTCCCCATCACCGACAGCAGCGACGACGATGACCTCGTCCCCGCGTGGTCACCCACCTTCTCGGCGGGCGATTACGTCCACGACTGCGACGAGGAGGAGGCCGTGCTCGCGCAGACGAATGCCATCGGCGATGACGAGGCGGTACCTCGGCAATGCCCACCATGAAGGGCTTGAGTTTTAGAGAAAGGCGACAATGGAAGTTCCGGGAGCGAGACGGTACACGACGTACCCAGGTTCACGTCCCCGCGGTGGAGGATCGCTACGTCCTGCTAGCAATCCACTATATGAATATATGTGTACAGGGGGCCACCATATGCGGAGTTGTTGGATCTAGTCTAGTTCTAGTTCGCGGGTTGCGTCGTCTAGGCGTGTCGCCTCTATGTTTTATGTTTCGGATTATGTGTCCCTAAGGGGTGCCCCTGCCTGGCTTTATATATCAGCCAAGCTAGGGTTTACAAGAGTCCTAGTAGGATTCGTATTGGAGTCTTCTTTCCTTGTAGTCCAAGTTGATATTCCTTGCGGGTCCAGCTCGTCGAGTCCTTGTGTCGAGGGTACTCCTCGGCAATGCCCTCCGATTGGGGCTTAGGGTTGATGGAATCCTGTAGGCTGACACGAGACATCGGTTAACAGACAAGCAGGGAGAGTGATTTACCTAGGTTCGGGGCCCTCGATGAGGTAAAACCCTTACGTCCTGTCTGTCTGATCCTGATTATGAAAATATCAGGTTACAATGGGGTGCCGAAGGTTTCGGCTGTGGTTTCGTCGAGATGCTAAGTGCTACGTGGACCTAGCTCTAGTCTTGCGGTGGCTAAAGTTGCTAATTGATTGTGTCCCTCGGCAGCCCCTCTCCTGGCACTTATATAGGGGGCCAGGTCTCAAGAGATTTGTCCGGGTACGACTAGGCTATGAAAAACCTAGCTCTAAACTTTCCTTGTTCGGTTCCTCTTCGTCTTGCTCTTCAAGGAATCTTCTTCGACACCGCCATAGTGGCCCACCTTGCCATCGGGTGTCTTCATGGGCCTCAAGTTGGGCCGTACGGGATAGGGCAATAACAGTTACCCGAAGGGTAATGCCCACGTCAGTAGCCCCCGAGTGTCTAGCCGAAGATATTTCGGGTAGAGACTAAAGCATGCCTCCACCAAATGATCTTCTCTCTTGACAGTTCTCGTCCATCTTGTAATAGCATCATCTTCTTCTATCGGGTGCGCGTCCAGCGCTCCCGATGGGAGTAGCCCCCGAGTCTAGGTACGGATGCTTGCAATCCGTGCGTAGACTCAAGTTGTGCCACTCGAATGTCTTCTTCTGCCGAAGTTTTCTGCAGGTCTTCATAGGTCATCCGATACGTTTGTATCGGGGCTTGTATTTTTTCAGTAAGGTTTAACGCGTAAAGGATATTGAGTAACGTGCCCAGCTTTGCTGGTTAACCGCCGATGGCAAAACAACGTTACCCTACACAGAATCAAGTCCCCGGGCATGATCCTGGAGTGCAAAAAAGTTTATCGGTTGCGCGCCCAGCGCTCCCGATGGGAGTAGCCCCCGAGTCTGGGCACGGGCGCTTGTTACCGGGTGCAGACTCGAGCTGAGCATTCCGTCCTTTTCTTCAAATATTTCTTCACGCCCTTCTTTGCAGAAAAAACTTCGAGTTCACGTTTATCGGGTGCGCGTTCAGCGCTCCTGATGGGAGTATCCCCCGAGTCTAGGTGCGGATGCTTGCAATCCGTGCGTAGACTCAAGTTGACCACCCGACGGTTTTGGTTTCTCCTCGGATGCTTCCGGCGATCTTCATGACGTCACTGATGACGTAACCACTGCTATGGTTTGATTGACAAGACGTGACCTGACGGGCCCACCGTAGTTCTGCGCAGGCAGCTTTTAGGAATTGACTAGTGCATGCGCATTGACCGAGGCGCCTCCTCGATTTCCGCACATCGTGGGAATAATGGGCCGCCGGTTCCATCCTCTTTAGAGCGACACGTGTACGACTAGATCTCGTCCACCTCCCACGATGGTTTTGGAGTTATGGCCACGATTTCCCATCAATCTTTGATATAAATAGGGAGCTTTCCCATTGTTTTCATTTTTTACGTTTCCACACTGCTCATCTTCTTCCCCAGCCTTTCTTTTCACCTCTGTTCCTTCTCTCAAGAGCTCCGGATGCCATGGGCAAGAAGAAGAGCGCCAGCGCCTCAGGCGCAACCAAGGTCAGCCACGATTCGGGCGCCTCCACCATTTCCAACCGCGAGGTGAACAAGCTGCGCACCCTCAGCCTCATCTCCTCGTCCGACGATGACATTCGTCTTCCAGGTCCAGCCTCTCGCCCAAAGCCCCGAAGGGCTTTAGTGTTATGTTCGTCGCCTTTCTGTTCCGCGGGCTTTCTCTTCCTGCCCACGAATTTCTTTGTTCCCTTTTTTTTTTCTATGGGATCCAGCTCTGGCCGCTGACCCCAAATTCCATCCTCCATCTTTCCATCTTCATCACTGTTTGCGAGGCTTTCCTCGGCATCGATCCCCACTGGAGTCTTTGGAGGAAAATCTTTTATGTCAAGCGTCACAATGACAACAATGCCCCCCCCGTCGTCGGTGGCGTTGGCTTCGTTGTTAGAAAGGAGGTTGATTACTTCAACTTCCCGATGAAAGAATCTGTTCAGGGCTGGCGTCACAAATGGTTCTACCTGCACGACACTCCAGTATCTGGGCAGCGTTCCAACCTTCCTCCGTTCAAAGATGTCTTGGTGGCTCAGCCGAAGAAATCTTGGCGAAACACCCTGTCTCCTGATGAAAGCGCTATAGCCGACAAGCTGTTCGAACAGGTTGTTGACCTAAAGAACGCGGGTGTAACATCCCAAATTTTAAAACAAAGAGAAAATGAATTTCCCTTTTTCCAAAAATGAGAACCAACAAAAACTTTTCTGAATAAGGTGCTATGCATAATACTTGTGCTTGATAATTGTGTTATTACCATGATGGTTATGTGAACTGCCTTGAAATATTCCAAAACCCTAAACTTCACCCCTCTTGTCACCATCCAATATGAAATAAATAAAAAGAATTTAAATTAAAAAGAAAAGCATATGTAAGCCTATGGCTATAATTGCAAATAATCAACCATGCTATGTTCTAATCTTATTATAAGGTTTGCAACACCTCCACAAAACTAACCTAGGGTTTATCAACTAAATCCCATGTGAAACCAAAATAAAATAAAACTTGCATAGAGGCATATGTGGCACATAGCCACAATACCAAATTTTGACCTATGCCATCAAACTTGGCTCCAATGGTTTACTACCCTTCCTAAACCTAATCTAACCCTCCATGAATCCAAAACCATGCCCTTTGACCAAAGAAAAAGAAAAGGAAATAAAAACAGGAAATACACATATGTGGCTATGGCCAATTTTGCAAATCTTTGACCTAGACCCTTTTGGCTTGCACTATTGGTTGGTGATGGTTACTAAACACTTATAAACACTTTTGGAATCAAAGAAACTCAAATCAAATCAAATTTGAATTCAAAATGAGCTCACATGCACTAATGGTCAAAATTGACAATCTTAGCCTGATGCCCTCTTTGAGCCTCTGGTTTGGAAGATTTTAAAACTAAACTATGCCAACTCTTTGCACCTCATCCAAGACAACATCAAGGTGAACAACTTTGCCCGAAACAACCCCTGCAAATTCTTGCTCAAATTCAAATGGTGATCAAGCAAAGTTGCAACCATAAAGCAAAACTAAGATCATACCCATTTTGTGATTTTGCAAATCAACTCAAATTTGACCACCACCACCACCACCAGTAGAATTCAATTATTATATGATTACAACCCACCAAAATTCATTCAAAAATTCGAAACTATTTTTCTTGCGGCCATATCATCAAACACCTTGTGTGCAATAATCCACCAACTCCATACCCCCTTTTACCCAACATGTTTGAGCCTCCACCAGCAAACCTATGTCACCACCACTCCTCCTTACACCCAGAGAACAAAGCCAAGCATCATAAACCTTTGCTCATGCATGAAAACTTCAAGGACAAGTCCATGCCGGCCATCATGGCACTCACCATGCCCAATCCCTCTCCAACCCTCTCTGGTCATGCTCACCTTGTCTACTGGCTCACCCTCACTCCCCTACACCTGCCTGTACCTTCCCTGGCCAAAGACGAGCACGCGAACGCACAGAACGTGACGTGCCCAGACGTGCCAGGACATGCCAGAGCGCGCACCGGCACGTCACTGGACACGCCAGAGCACGCACCTGCCTCGTTGACTCCGACCATCTCCTTCCCTCTCCTCTGACCTGCTCACTCCCCTCGACGTTAGCTACCCCATAGACAAGCTCTCTGGCCTGCGCTTGATGTCTACGGGAGCTTCTATTCTTGTAGACAGTGTTGGGCCTCCAAGAGCAGAGGTTTGTAGAACAGCAGCAAGTTTCCCTTAAGTGGATACCCAAGGTTTATCGAACTCAGGGAGGAAGAGGTCAAAGATATCCCTCTCATGCAACCCCGCAACCACAAAGCAAGAAGTCTCTTGTGTCCCCAACACACCTAATAGGTGCACTAGTTCGGCGAAGAGATAGTGAAATACAGGTGGTATAAATAAGTATGAGCAGTAGCAACGGTGCCGGAAAAGTGCTTGGCGTGTAGTTGATGGTGGTGGTATTGCAGCAGTAGTAACGCAATAGAAACAAGTAAACAAGCAAGTAGTAACTCAACGAGTAGTAACGCAATGAGTAGTAAACAAGCAGTAGTAACTCAGCAGTATTTAGGAACAAGGCCTAGGGATTACACTTTCACTAGTGGACACTCTCAACATTGATCACATAACAGAATAGATAAATGCATACTCTACACTTTTGTTGGATGATGAACACATTGCGTAGGATTACACGAACCCTCAATGCCGGAGTTAACAAGCTCCACAATAATGCTCATGTTTAAGTAACCTTTAGTGTAAGATAGATCAACGCTACTAAACCAAGTACTAGCATAGCATGCACACTGTCACCTTCATGCATATGTAGGAGGAATAGATCACATCAATATTATCATAGCAATAGTTAACTCCATAATCTACAAGAGATCATGATCATAGCATAAACCAAGTACTAACACGGTGCACGCATCGTCACCTTTGCACACATGCAGGAGGAATAAACTACTTTAATAACAAATCACTAGAGTAGCACATGGATAAATTGTGATACAACATGCTGCAATCTTAAAGAGATATAAATAAGCACCTCACTATGCCATTCAACAGTGAATAAGTATTCCGTGAAATCTAGCCTAAGAGACCCACACGGTGCACACCTTGTCACCTTTACACACGTGGGACGAGGAGTCTCCGGAGATCACATAAGTAAAACTCACTTGACTAGCATAATGACATCTAGATTACAAGCATCATCATATGAATCTCAATCATGTAAGGCAGCTCATGAGATTATTGTATTGAACTACATAGGAGAGAGATGAACCACATAGCTACCGGTACAGCCCCGAGCCTCGATGGAGAACTACTCCTCCTCATGGGAGCAGCAGCGGTGATGAAGATGGCGGTGGAGATGGCAGCGGTGTCGATGGAGAAGCCTTCCGGGGCACTTCCCCGCTCCGGCAGAGTGCCGGAACAGAGATCCTGTCCCCGGATCTTGGCTTCGCGATGGCGGCGGCTCCGGCAGGTTTACGTGGGTTTCGTCAATTGGTATCGGGTTTTCTGATCCGGGGGCTTTATATAGGCGAAGAGGCGGCGCGGAGAGGGCCGACGGGGGGCCACACCATAGGGCGGCGCGGCCCCCTCCGGCCGCGCCAGCCTAGGGTTTGGTGGCCCTGTGGCCCCCTCCGGTCCTTCCCGGGTGTTCTGGATGCTTCCGATGAAAATAGGAACTTTGGCGTTGATTTCGTCCGATTCCGAGAATATTTCGTTACTAGGATTTCGAAACCAAAAACAGCGAAAACGGAAGCGGCACTTCGGCATCTTGTTAATAGGTTAGTTCCGGAAAATGCACGAATATGACATAAAGTGTGCATAAAACATGTAGATAACATCAATAATGTGGCATGGAACACAAGAAATTATCGATACGTTGGAGACGTATCGGCATCCCCAAGCTTAGTTCCGCTCGTCCCGAGCAGGTAAAACGATAACAAAGATAATTTCCGGAGTGACATGCCATCATAACCTTGATCATACTATTTGTACAGCATATGTAGTGAATGCAGCGATCAAAACAATGTATATGACATGGGTAAACAAGCTGAATCATAAAGCAAAGACTTTTCATGAATAGCACTTCAAGACAAGCATCAATAAGTCTTGCATAAGAGTTAACTCATAAAGCAATAATTCAAAGTAAAGGTATTGAAGCAATCACAAAAGAAGATTAAGTTTCAGCGGTTGCTTTCAACTTGTAACATGTATATCTCATGGATATTGTCAACATAGAGTAATATAATAAGTGCAATAAGCAAGTATGTAGGAATCAATGCACAGTTCACACAAGTGTTTGCTTCTTGAGGTGGAGAGAAATAGGTGAACTGACTCAACAATGAAAGTAAAAGAATGGTCCTCCATAGAGGAAAAGCATCGATTGCTATATTTGTGCTAGAGCTTTGATTTTGAAAACATAAAGAGAGCATAAAAATAAAGTTTTGAGAGGTGTATGTTGTTGTCAACGAATGGTAGCGGGTACTCTAACCCCCTTGCCGGACAAACCTTCAAAGAGCGGCTCCCATTTTATTTTATTTTTGGGTGGCACTCCTTCCAACCTTTCTTTCACAAACCATGGCTAACCGAATCCTCGGGTGCCTCGCCAACAATCTCATACCATGAAGGAGTACCTTTTTATTTTAGTTTTATTATGATGACACTCCTCCCAACCTTTGCTTACACAAGCCATGGCTAACCGAATCCTTCGGGTGCCGTCCAACAATCACATACCATGGAGGAGTGTCTATTTTTGGTTAATTAATTTGGGACTGGGAATCCCATTGCCAGCTCTTTTTGCAAAATTATTGGATAAGCGGATGAAGCCACTAGTCCATTAGTGAAAGTTGCCCAACAAGATTGAAACATAAACACCACATACTTCCTCATGAGCTATAAAACATTGACACAAATAAGAGGTAATAAATTTTGAATTGTTTAAAGGTAGCACTCAAGCAATTTACTTTGGGATGGCGGGAAATACCATGTAGTAGGTAGGTATGGTGGACACAAATGGCATAGTGTTGGCTCAAGTATTTGGATGCATGAGAAGTATTCCCTCTCGATACAAGGTTTAGGCTAGCAAGGTTGTTTGAGGCAAACACAAGGATGAACTAGTACAGCAAAACTCACATAAAAGGCATATTGTAAACATTATAAGACTCTACACCGTCTTCCTTGTTGTTCAAACTCAATACTAGAAATTATCTAGACCTTAGAGAAACCAATTATGCAAACCAAATTTTAGCATGCTCTATGTATTTCTTCATTAATGGGTGCAAAGCATATGATGCAAGAGCTTAAACATGAGCACAACAATTGCCAAGTATCACATTACCCAAGACATTTATAGCAATTACTACATGTATCATTTTCCAATTCCAACCATATAACAATTTAACGAAGAGGAAACTTCGCCATGAAAATTAAAAGCTAAGAACACATGTGTTCATACGAACCAGCGGAGCGTGTCTCTCTCCCACACAAGCATGATGTAATCCAATTTATTCAAACAAAAACAAAAACAAAAGCAAACAAACAGACGCTCCAAGAAAAAGCACATAAGATGTGATGGAATAAAAATATAGTTTCGGGGGAGGAACCCGATAATGTTGTCGATGAAGAAGGGGATGCCTTGGGCATCCCCAAGCTTAGACGCTTGAGTCTTCTTAA
This sequence comes from Lolium rigidum, assembly GCF_022539505.1. Taxonomy (NCBI): domain Eukaryota; kingdom Viridiplantae; phylum Streptophyta; class Magnoliopsida; order Poales; family Poaceae; genus Lolium; species Lolium rigidum. The sequence goes on from NC_061511.1 coordinate 271,072,591, forward strand.
TATATGCAGGGGTGAACCACCGGGTGCATCCCCAAGCTTAGAGCTTTCACTCTCCTTGATCATAGTATATCATCCTCCTCTCTTGACCCTTGAAAACTTCCTCCACACCAAACTCGAAACAACTCATTAGAGGGTTAGTGGACAATAAAAATTAACATGTTCAGAGGTGACACAATCATTCTTAACACTTCTGGACATTGCATAAAGCTACTGGACATTAATGGATCAAAGAAATTCATCCAACATAGCAAAAGAGGCAATGCGAAATAAAAGGCAGAATCTGTCAAAACAGAACAGTCCGTAAAGATGGATTTTATTAGGCCACCAGACCTGCTCAAACGAAAATGCTCAAATTGAATGAAAGTTGCGTACATATCTGAGGATCATGCTCGTAAATTGGCATAATTTTCTGAGCTTCCTGCAGGGCAGTGGGCTCAGATTCGTGACAGCAAAGAAATCTGGAACTGCGCAGTAATCCAAATCTAGTACTTACTTTTCTATCAACGGCTTAACTTGGCACAACAAAACACAAAACTAAGATAAGGAGAGGTTGCTACAGTAGTAAACAACTTCCAAGACACAAATATAAAACAAAGTACTGTAGCAAAATAACACATGGGTTATCTCCCAAGAAGTTCTTTCTTTATAGCCATTAAGATGGGCTCAGCAGTTTTAATGATGCACTCGCAAGAAATAGTATGTGAAGCAAAAGAGAGCATCAAGAGGCAAATTCAAAACACATTTAAGTCTAACATGCTTCCTATGCATAGGAATCTTCTAAATAAACAAGTTCATGAAGAGCAAAGTAACAAGCATAGGAAGATAAAACAAGTGTAGCTTCAAAAATTTCAGCACATAGAGAGGCATTTTAGTAACATGAAAATTTCTACAACCATATTTTCCTCTCTCATAATAACTTTCAGTAGCAACATGAGCAAACTCAACAATATAACTATCACATAAAGCATTCTTATCATGAGTCTCATGCATAAAATTATTACTCTCCACATAAGCATAATCAATTTTATTAGTTGTAGTGGGAGCAAATTCAACAAAGTAGCTATCATTATTATTCTCATCAAGTGTAGGAGGCATAGTATAATCACAACAAAATTCACTCTCCATAGTAGGTTGTACCAAAAGACCACTATTATAATCATCACATATGGGAGGCAAAGTATCATCAAAGAAAATTTTCTCCTCAATGCTTGGGGGACTAAAAATATCATGAAAACCAGCTTCCCCAAGCTTAGAACTTTCTATATCATTATCAACAATGGTGTTCAAAGCGTTCATACTAATATTACTACCGAGCATGCAAAGAAGATTTCATAGGTTTTTTAATTTTCGCATCAAACAATCCATGTTTTAAATCAGGAAATAGAATAAGAAGCTCATTGTTGTCCATTATGCCAAACTAGTGTAAACAAGAAACAAAAAGTTGCAATTGCAGGATCTAAAGGAAATAGCTTTGAGCACACACACGACGGCGCCAGAAAAATACTTTACCTGAGACCGTAGTATGAGAGCCTTTTACCTTTCCTCCCCGGCAACGGCGCCAGAAAAGTGCTTGATGTCTACGGGAGCTTCTATTCTTGTAGACAGGTGTTGGGCCTCCAAGAGCAGAGGTTTGTAGAACAGCGAGCAAGTTTCCCTTAAGTGGATACCCAAGGTTTATCGAACTCGGGGAGGAAGAGGTCAAAGATATCCCTCTCATGCAACCCTGCAACCACAAAGCAAGAAGTCTCTTGTGTCCCCAACACACCTAATAGGTGCACTAGTTCGGCGAAGAGATAGTGAAATACAGGTGGTATAAATAAGTATGAGCAGTAGCAACGGTGCCAGTAAAAGTGCTTGGCGTGTAGTTGATGGTGGTGGTATTGCAGCAGTAGTAACGCAGTAAAAACAATAAACAAGCAGTAGTAACTCAGCAGTAGTAACGCGATGAGTAGTAAACAAGCGATAGTAACTCAGCGAGTATTTAGGAACAAGGCCTAGGGATTACACTTTCACTAGTGGACACTCTCAACATTGATCACATAACGGAATAGATAAATGCATACTCTACACTTTTGTTGGATGATGAACACATTGCGTAGGATTACACGAACCCTCAATGCCGGAGTTAACAAGCTCCACAATAATGCTCATGTTTAAGTAACCTTTAGTGTAAGATAGATCAACGCTACTAAACCAAGTACTAGCATAGCATGCACACTTTCACCTTCATGCATATGTAGGAGGAATAGATCACATCAATATTATCATAGCAATAGTTAACTCCATAATCTACAAGAGATCATGATCATAGCATAAACCAAGTACTAACACGGTGCACACACTTGTCACCTTTGCACACATGCAGGGAGGAATAAACTACTTTAATAACAAATCACTAGAGTAGCACATGGATAAATTGTGATACAACATGCTGCAATCTTAAAGAGATATAAATAAGCACCTCACTATGCCATTCAACAGTGAATAAGTATTCCGTGAAATCTAGCCTAAGAGACCCACACGGTGCACACACTCGTCACCTTTACACACGTGGGACGAGGAGTCTCCGGAGATCACATAAGTAAAACTCACTTGACTAGCATAATGACATCTAGATTACAAGCATCATCATATGAATCTCAATCATGTAAGGCAGCTCATGAGATTATTGTATTGAACTACATAGGAGAGAGATGAACCACATAGCTACCGGTACAGCCCCGAGCCTCGATGGAGAACTACTCCCTCCTCATGGGAGCAGCAGCGGTGATGAAGATGGCGGTGGAGATGGCAGCGGTGTCGATGGAGAAGCCTTCCGGGGGCACTTCCCCGCTCCGGCGAGTGCCGGAACAGAGATCCTGTCCCCCGGATCTTGGCTTCGCGATGGCGGCGGCTCCGGCGGGTTTACGTGGGTTTCGTCAATTGGTATCGGGTTTTCTGATCCGGGGGCTTTATATAGGCGAAGAGGCGGCGCAGGAGGGCTGACAGGGGGCCACACCATAGGCGGCGCGGCCCCCCTCGGCCGCGCCGGCCCTAGGGTTTGGTGGCCTCGTGGCCCCCTCTCGGTCCTTCCCGGGTGTTCGGATGCTTCCGATGAAAATAGGAACTTTGGCGTTGATTTCGTCCGATTCCGAGAATATTTCGTTACTAGGATTTCGAAACCAAAAACAGCAGAAAACGAGAACCGGCACTTCGGCATCTTGTTAATAGGTTAGTTCCAGAAAATGCACGAATATGACATAAAGTGTGCATAAAACATGTAGATAACATCAATAATGTGGCATGGAACACAAGAAATTATCGATACGTTGGAGACGTATCAGCGCTCTCCCTGTAGCCGACGCTCTCGTCGCCGTCCTCCGCCGGTGACCGCGCCAGTACATGACGTCGCCACCACTCTTCCGTCCTCCGTTTGCTGCGCCGTGACGCACGGTAGGACCGCCTCGACGTCGCCCACAGTGCGCAACCACCCCGCTGACCTCTCGCGATCCCTAGCTCCATCGCCGCCATGACCTGCCCCGCTTCGCCTTGGCCTCGTCTCGACCCTATAAAAGGAGCACGCCCCGGGACGATTTCAGCACATGAACGGCCTCCCCTCTTCTCACTCGCTCTCCTCGACCTCTTGTTGCACCACATTAGCCACCACGCCGCCGCAATTTGGCCGGAGTCCGCCACTGCAGCAGCTCGATGAAGTCGATGATCCCGAGCACCCTTGGAGCCGCCGCGACCCTCCTTCGACTCGCCTTCGTCGAAGACGTCGTTTTCCCGCCTCGCCGACCTCGCTGGACGCCGGTAAGCCTCCCATCGCGACCCCCTGGCCGCCGGTAGGGTTTGGTCTCTTGCGAGATCAACTCGTGGACGGGGACGACCCACAGCCGTCCGATTCCCTTTTAATCCAATGGTAGCCGCAGCGTACCGTTTCGGGGAAAAGAAAAGGAGGCTGACAGTGGACCCCGCCGTCAGGCCCCTCGCGTCCCGCGTGGCAGTTCACTGGGCTGTCCCGTTTAAACCTCTCCCTGGCCCAATACCATTTCCCGCCTAAGCCCAGTTAATTTGAATTCGATTTAAACCTTTCAGTCAAATTACTTGCAGATGCTTTACTAAAAATCAAATGATTTCAAATCTACCAAACCAAATTTGACCAATGTTATATATTTGGAAAGCTAATGAAATTTTCTATCCAACCCCACTGGATTCACATCAAGATCTATTGTAGAATTTAAATAATAAAAATAAGAAGGCAGAGAGTTTTGAGAATTCAAATAAATTTATAAAATCAACCATGATGACTTTTGGGGTGATTCAAATTCTCATAATTCACATTTCAAATACTCTAATTGTTTATGTAAAAATATGATAGGGTTGCTTCATATGATCATGGGCTAGAATCATAAATTTGCTATGTAGTCAATACTAGCCCATTTAAATTATTCCCAAATTTAGGATTTTAAATCTATGAGGAGTAGCACCTCATTTAAATCACATTCTCAAGTGATGCAAGGTGAGGTGATGATATTTGTATTCTTGACCCCATATGTTCTTCTTGAGAATATTAAATCATTTCAATAGTAGTATTTAAATTATTTCAAAACTATGTATTAAATCATATGAGATGTATTCTTCTCATTTAAATCTTTGTCTCAAGTAAATCAACATGAGGTAGTGACTATGGTCTAATTGATCTCATATTGAATTATTTGAGGACATTAAATCATTACCATGTTAGGATTAAATTGCATGAGGTGCATCACCTCATTTAAATCATTTTCCCAAATGATAATTATGAAGTGTTGACCTTGGTCAACATGAGTTCATATATTGTCATATGAGGAGATTAAATCTTAACAAGATTCAATGAGAGGAAATTATTTCTCCAAAGAATTAAATAGAAACCTTAATTAATATTTGTAATGAGAGGAAATTATTTTTCTTAAGCAGAAAACAAAGTCAACCAAAATAACAATAAGGTTGTGATGCTAGCCTAGCTTGTGTGACTCATGTGTGTGCTTAGTCTATCCTTTAAGTTTTGTTTGGTGATTGTGTACATCGTATTCATTTATAGACGCTAGTACCGAAGGCTACGAAGGGGACGACGATAACATCTACGGAGAAGAAGGAGGAACATTCTGATCAATACACCAACCAAGGCAAGCTAACACCAATGCAAGCGCTACTCTTGCAAGCTAATATTCTTGCAAGTTGACCTAGTGCAAAGCTCTACAAGAGCAAGGCACCATCACAATTTACTTTATGCTTCATGATCCCATCCCAAGTTTTTTACTTTACAAGCTTTTGATTTTGATTTTCAAGGTTTACTTCTTGATTCATGATTCACTTGGTCTAGATATAGAGTAGAACAAGAACATTAAATTTAGCCTAGAGTAATACAAGCTAGTTAGCACCCCTCATGACTAGTTGCTAGTGCTAAGAAATAAAAGTGACTACTCTAGATGGGAACATGTGAAAACCAATGACTTTGAAAACCTTGGAATGATGAGTCATTCTATTGAAAGATTTTGAAGGTGAATATGACTTGTGAATGACACGGTGAACTTTACAAAAACTGATGGTGGGGTTCGGATGCGATACCATTCCAATTTACAAGTACCCCCACAATACCTTATTATGGGTAGGGCTTAACTGGAAGTTTATGTGTCTTAATATGGGTTCCCTCTAAACAAGCGTCATCGGGGTTATGCCGAAAGCTGCCTCCACAACAAAAGAAATGACGTTAAAGATGAGGTGAATGTCCGGCCCAAGCCCTGTGCAGTTCCCAGGCTGACCGTTTGTCTTCACTGGGAGGCCAAGCTCATGGGGAGAGGTGCCTATACTAGGATATGTAAGTGAAAGGTTATGGTTGATGATCCGCGTACTGAGTTACGATTATTCAGGGTTATTCCTGACGGATGTAATCAAATGTTGTGGCACAAGTGTGCAACCTCTGCAGAGTGTAAACCTATTCGAATAGCCGCGTCCACGGTTAAGGACGGTTGGAAAGGCCATATTGTTCCGTCATCAGACCATTTCAAAAATGTGACATATGACTTGTGACTTGAACTTGAAAGGTGAATGGTGAATTTGACTTGAGTTACAACAGAGTTGTGAGAATGACACTAATGTTCCCACTTAAGTTAGTTAGCAAATGAAGAGGCTTTTACTAAATGTTTGTGAACTACAATTGGCTTTCTGCAAATAAACTTAGAGCTTAGCACCCCGTTACTAAAAATTGATAGTGCTTACACTAGTATTAGTTTGCGAGTACTTTAAAGTACTCATGGCTTTGTCCCTGGCTATTCCAATGGCCAGACTATGAAGAGGAACAACAGTACGAGGAAGATGGACAGCAGGACATCTACGACAACTAGGACCACTCCTGACGTCAACAGTTGCCTGTGGAACAGATGAACAAAACCGCTACTTCGCTTCCGCTATGTGTTTTGTAATAGGATCTCTGGATCCACTATGATGTATTAAGACCTGGATCATGTGATCCTTTGTTGTAAGACGATTATGTGTTGTAATGAATGATGTGTTGTGATATCATTCTATTATGTCTCGCAAAAACAATATTCTTGGGATTGCGATGAATGGCATAATAGGCATCTGGACTTAAAAATCCGGGTGTTGACAAGTTGGTATCAGAGCCATTGTTTGACCTTAGGAGACCCTAGTTAGAATGGACGTCTGAAAAACTTAGTTTCAAAACAAAAAAAGTGAATATTTATAAATTTTTTATTCTCCCTCTTATCCTTGAAATCTTTTCAAAAGATGATTTCTGAAAATTTATTCTCACCCTCATCCTTGAGATCCTTTTTAAAAGGGTATTTCTGAAAACTTATTCGCACTCTTATCCTTAAGATCTTTTCAAAAAGACATGCTCTACTTTTCTTTGTACTGCTCCATGAAATTTTGCACACCTTGACTTCATACTACACAAGACCCGCAAGGATTTGGACAACATCTGTGCCTTATACCAACGACAAGCATCTCGCCTATGAAGACGAAGAAACCGCCATTCCAGATGAAGAGTAGTGTCACTAGAGCACTTGCGTAAACTCGTAGCAAGAGAGCACTAAGTGTGAGTTTGGTATCCTGTCCCTGGTATCGTAGAACGAATGAATGGTTCTTAAAACCAACGGTGTGTTAGTTTTGTAATGGGTGATGGTTTGGTATGAATGAAAAAGTGTTGTTGGTTTTACCCCCTCAACACTACTCAAGTTTTCAAGTTTTGAACTTTTTAAACTTAACCCAAACAAACCATAGAAATTTCCCTCTTATCTTATGATCTACCTCATTGTTCAGATGGCCCCTCCTACCCGCAACAACTCCCGTCCCAGGCCAACCAGATGCACCTTGAGCACGCCAAGATGACTAACACCATCAACATCCTTGCAATGGAGCGAAAGGCACTTCGCCATCAGCACGCCAAGAAGGACTACGTCATTGCTCGCCTCCGCGTGAGGATAGCATCACTGGAGCAGCTCATCCCAATACCCCACCACGCCCCCAGAGGCAAGTCCACCGTGACTTGCTATGACTGTGGTTTTACTGGTCATTACTCTAATAAGTGCCCGATGAAAGCCGCCAGCAATGCCCCAAGGACTGGAAGCACTGTTGTGCCCCTTACCTCAGGAGACAAGTCAACTGTGACCTGCTATGAATGTGGAATCCAAGGTCACTACTCCAATGAGTGCCCCAAGAAGCTTGCCAAGACTGCCCCCAATACCGCTGCACCTGCCCAGCAGCAACGCTGTGTCGCAACTGGAAGGAAGTTTGCCCCAAACTACCCGAACAACCGCAACGGTCGTTACTACCGCATGAATGCCACCGAAACCCAGGAAGCACCTCAGGCCATGCCAAGTATGTTTTCCTATTAATCCAATTTCTCAATCTCTCTTAGGAACCTAACTTTTCTTAAAATCTCGGGACGAGATTTGTTTAAGGGGGAAGGGTTTGTAACATCCCAAATTTTAAAACAAAGAGAAAATGAATTTCCCTTTTTCCAAAAATGAGAACCAACAAAATCTTTTCTGAATAAGGTGCTATGCATAATACTTGTGCTTGATAATTGTGTTATTACCATGATGCTTATGTGAACTACCTTGAAATATTCCAAAACCCTAAACCTCACCCCTCTTGTCACCATCCAATATGAAATAAATAAAAAGAATTTCAATGAAAAAGAAAAGCATATGTAAGCCTATGGATATAATTGCAAATAATCAACCATGCTATGTTCTAATCTTATTAGAAGGTTTGCAACACCTCCACAAAACTAACCTAGGGTTTATCAACTAAATCCCATGTGAAACCAAAATAAAATAAAACTTGCATAGAGGTATATGTGGCACATAGCCACAATACCAAATTTTGACCTATGCCATTAAACTTGGCTCCAATGGTTTACTACCCTTCCTAAACCTAATCTAACCCTCCATGAATCCAAAACCATGCCCTTTGACCAAAGAAAAAGAAAAGGAAATAAAAATAGGAAATACACATATGTGGCTGTGGCCAATTTTGCAAATCTTTGACCTAGACCCTTTTGGCTTGCACCATTGGTTGGAGATGGTTACTAAACACTTATAAACACATTTTGAATCAAAGAAAATCAAATCAAATCAAATTTGAATTCAAAATGAGCTCACATGCACTAATGGTCAAAATTGACAATCTTAGCCTGATGCCCTCTTTGAGCCTCTGGTTTGGAAGATTTTAAAACTAAACTATGCCAACTCTTTGCACCTCATCCAAGACAACATCAAGGTGAACAACTTTTCCCAAAACAACCCCTGCAAATTCTTTCTCAAATTCAAATGGTGATCAAGCAAAGTTGCAACCATAAAGCAAAACTAAGATCATACCCATTTTGTGATTTTGCAAATCAACTCAAATTTGACCACCACCACCACCAGTAGACTTCAATTATTATATGATTACAACCCACCAAAATTCATTCAAAAATTCGAAACTATTTTTCTTGCGGCCATATCATCAAACACCTTGTGTGCAATAATCCACCAACTCCATACCCCCTTTTACCAAACATGTTTGAGCCTCCACCAGCAAGCCTATGTCACCACCAGCTCCTCCTTACACCCAGAGAACAAAGCCAAGCATCATAAACCTTTGCTCATGCATGAAAACTTCAAGGACAAGTCCATGCCGGCCATCATGGCACTCACCATGCCCAATCCCTCTCCAACCCTCTCTGGTCATGCTCACCTTGTCTACCGCCTCACTCTCACTCCCCTACACCTGCCTGTACCTTCCCTGGCCGAAGACGAGCACGCCAACGCACAGAACGTGACGTGCCCAGACGTGCCAGGACATGCCAGAGCGCGCACCGACACGTCACTGGACACGCTAGAGCACGCACCTGCCTCGTTGACTCCGACCATCTCCTGCCCTCTCCTCTCACCTTCTCACTCCCCTCGACGTCAGCTACCCCATAGACAAGCTCTCTGGCCTGCACTCGCCCTGTAGCCGACGCTCTCGTCGCCGTCCTCCGCCGGTGACCGCGCCAGTACATGACGTTGCCACCACTCTCCCGTCCTCCGTTTGCTGCGCCGTGACGCACGGTAGGACCGCCTCGACGTCGCCCACAGTGCGCAACCACCCCGCTGACCTCTCGTGATCCCTAGCACCATCGCCGCCATGACCTGCCCCGCTCCGCCTCGGCCTCGTCTCGACCCTATAAAAGGAGCACGCCCCTGGACAATTTCAGCACATCAACAGCCTCCCCTCTTCTCACTCGCTCTCCTCGACCTCTTGCTACACCACATTAGCCACCACACCGCCGTAATTTGGCCGGAGTCCGCCGCTGCAGCAGCTCGACGAAGCCAACGATCCTGAACACCCCTGGAGCCACCGCGACCCTCCTTCGACTCGCCTTCGTCGACAACGTCGTTTGCCCGCCTCGCCGACCTCGCTGGATGCCGGTAAGCCTCCCATCGCGACCCCCTGGCCGCCGGTAGGGTTTGGTCTCTGGCGAGCTCAACTCGTGGACGGGGACGACCCACAGCCGTCAGATTCCCTTTTAATCCAACGACAGCCGCAGCGTACCGTTTCGGGGAAAAGAAAAAGAGGCTGACAGTGGACCCCGCTGTCAGGTCCCTCGCGTCCCGCGTGGCAGTTCACTGGGCTGGCCCGTTTAAACCTCTCCCTGGCCCAATACCGTTTCCCGCCTAAGCCCAGTTAATTTGAATTCGATTTAAATCTTTCAGTCAAATTACTTGCAGATGCTTTACTAAAAATCAAATGATTTCAAATCTACCAAACCAAATTTGACCAATGTTATATATTTGGAAAGCTCATGAAATGTTCTATCCAACCCCACTGGATTCACATCAAGATCTATTGTAGAATTTAAATAATAAAAATAACAAGACAGAGAGTTTTGAGAATTCAAATAAATTTATAAAATCAACCATGATGACTTTTGGGGTAATTCAAATTCTCATAATTCATATTTCAAATACTCTAATTGTTTATGTAAAAATATGATAGGGTTGCTTCATATGATCATGGGATAGAATCAAAAATTGGCTATGTAGTCAATACTAGCCCATTTAAATTTGGGATTTCTATTTTCGTGCCCTCGGGTCCTTAGTTGTGCTCAGTTTTCCCCAGCTCCTTAGTTTTTCCTCAGTTTTACCCTAGCCTTTGTCTGAAACCATCACACGTGATGTAACGGCCGGTTGCCCGACGGTTGACCGTTATCTTGTGACTAGTGGGGCCACGTAGAGCCCGCAAAGACACGTCAGACCATCCATCTTTGTTTGACCGTAAGCATCGGTGTATCCCTGACCAAAACGCGCACGAGTGGGGCTTCAGTATATCGAATGACAAGTGGGCCACGGCGCTGATACAATGGGCAATACACGGGTAGGAATAGATTTTTAAACGGAGCTCTACATCGATGGCACGGAGGAGGTGGCCTGCGGGGTGCCGAGATGAGATCGACGTCCACAAAGAACTGCATGAGGCGAGACCAGACGCATTAGATAGATATGAACTAGACGTGTTTAACCATGCAAAGAAGAGAAGAAATGGTCGACGACATCGACGACTACCTCAAAACTTTGACTCGACCGTGTCCGACACGAATGCGAGCAATGTAGAGAAAACTAGTGTCTCTCCTTTCCGGCGTGTATAGATGGGTGCTAGAAGAGTGTGGTGGCGAAGGGAAAGACCTCGCGGTGGTCTGTGGCGTCCAACATAGCGGGGCGGCGTGGCCGTGCCCACAGCGGCGTGCATGCATGTTCGGCATTGGCATCAACATGTACGTTCGGCATTGGCCTCGGTGGTATCTCTGGTGTGTCAGTGATCGAATGAGGGGACGGGATTGAGGGTGCATCCCGACGGTGACCTAGAAGTGGCGGCGAGCATAGTCGTTCTGACCATGCCGATATCGGCATCGACATCGTTTGGAGGCTGTGGTGCTCGAATCAAGGTGGGATTTGTTTCTTGTACGCCAAAAGTGATTTGAAACAAGTTTCGTGTTGAAGGTTAGGTAACGAAAGTTTGTAACTAAGCCCAAAATTATACTAGCGCCATGGTGAGGTTCTTTTTGATAGAGCTATACGGTTGGGCAAACTTTTTTGACACTTTTTAGATAGGGTTCCTTGTTGTTACACGTATGGCAAATTTGGGGTCATTTGGAGATGTTCGAAAAAATCACTTTGCTTAAACGCATGCCGTTTCGTCTCACTGAAACCAGCTTTTCTAACAAGGTGATTTTTTCTACATTCTCTAAATGACCTCAAATTTCATACAGCTGATCTTCTATACATAGATAGATAGATGGTTTCGTTTTTACATTTTTCGAACTTTTTATTTCCCTTTATAATACCCAATTGATTTTCAGATTTTGTAACAAGTTATGGCATCATGTATGGCATCATTTTCGCCCTAAATTTCAAATTTTGTGAAACTTTCCCTTTTAGATATTCCTTGTTGTTATAGATATGGCATCATGTATGCCAAATTTTGTTAGGTCTCACTGAAACAAGCTTTTGTAACAAGTTAGGTTTTTTCGACCTTCTCAAAAGGGATTTTTTCTACCTTCTCTAAATGACCTAAAAAATCATACAGACGATCTTCTATACAAAGATAGGTAGATTTTTTGCGTGAAAAGTAATGGCTACAACAAATCGGTGATGGTTTATCAATTTTTTCGTGAAAATTAATGGCTACAACAAATCGGTGATGGTTTATCATTTTTTGCGTGAAAATTAATGGCTACAACAAATCGGTGATGGTTTATCATTTTTTGCGTGAAAATTAATGGCTACAACAAATCGGTGATGGTTTATCATTTTTTGCGTGAAAATTAATGGCTACAACAAATTGGTGATGGTTTATCATTTTTTGCGTGAAAATTAATGGCTACAACAAATCGGTGATGGTTTATCATTTTTTGCGTGAAAAGTAATGCCTAAAAGAGTTTATAATTTTTAGCGCGTGAAAATGAATACAGAAAACCGCCCTTTAGCATACTTAGAGAGTGGAAGGTAACCGCCGACAGAGAGAGAGAGGGTTATCCTGCCCGTTAGATCATACGATCAACGGTCGGCGAGGCACGATCCGCGTGACATGGGCTAGACCAATCGGGGCAATGTTGCACGTCTGCGAGAATTTGTGGAGGGAGAGGGCAAAACCGAGTAGTATCAAGAAACCAAGGGCACCTGTGTAATAAACAGACTAAGGGATTCAAATATGAGATTTAAAAAATGGAAAATGTGTGTTTTGTACAATGAAACCCATCTTGGCCTACCTCAAACTATTTGCAATACAAATATACATGAGTGTGAGAATTGTGGCCTTATTTAGACAAAGTATGTTTTGGGGAAAGCTGTTTTGGGAAGGGCTTATTGTGGAAAACCATGCACCTTCATAGCTACTAGGTGATTTGAGAAGGCCTTTGAGAAGTGGCAATTTGTGGTAAAACTTGATTTATCTATGACTTATCTATGTTTTGAGAACTGGAAATTTGTGGTAAAGACTCCATGAGTATGTGCCACTATTTTTCGGAATTTTTTGCACATTAAATGACTCATTTAACTAGTTAATCCCATTTGTTGACTGTCTGTTGACCAGCCACTTGAGGGTAAAACTGAGCATATTGCACTAGCCAGTATTAGCACTCAAGGGGAAAACTGAGCACACAAAAAATGCTAGTATATGACTCGAGGTTATATCTGAGTATATCTAAATTTCCAGGGTTAGACTCGAGGACGCGTGTTGCGGTGCAGAAATGGAAGACGTGCAATTGTTGACGCGTAGACGTAGGTCGCGGTGCAGAAGTCGAAGACGTGCAATCGTGGACGCGTGTCGCATTGCAGAAGTCCAAGACGTGCAGACGTGCAGCGGTGGACGCGTAGGACGCGGGTCGCATTAACCACCCCTCGTCTTTATAGACGCCTCCTCCCACTATCTCTGTCACTCTCACTCGCCCACGCAACGACGCCTCTCTCACGTCCCATCATCTTCTCCAAAGCAAAAAACCCTCTCCCTCTCCCTCTCCCTCTCCTCTCGCCGGCGAGATGGACAAGGAGAATGCCAATCCCATCGTCCACGGCCCCGTCGGCTCCAAGCGCGACGCCTCCCTCTTCGACGCCGTCCCCTCAACGGACGTCGCCGCCGCCTCCGCCGGTGCATCGGAGGCTGCTGCCGCCGGTGGCGGTCAGATCCCGCCGGGATATGACCCCTATGAGTCGGTGCCGTACGTCCCGCCCCCGAACCCCTACGACACCTTCCTGGAGGACCCATGGAGCGAGGTAACTACGGTTTGCTTCCTTTTTGTTCCCCATTCCTTTTTGAACCCTATTTTTGCTGGTGTAGATGGATCTGTAGATGGATGAGCATTGGGCTAATATTTGCGCCGATTTTATTCCATTTTGTTTTGATCACTTCTTGATTTCCTTTAAGATTTGGGGTTCGGCCGTTCGGTTAATTTATGCAAGTAATAATTGGATCTCAATCAGTTAATTTATGCAAGTAATCATGGGATCTCAATCAGTTATTTTATGCACTAATCGAAAGATATCAACCGTTTAATTTTGCAAATAATCTGAAATGTGTTCAAGTTCAGATCTGGAATCTGTTTCTTTGCCTATGATGAATCATTGGGCACAAATTTTTACAGGGAGGGTTCAGTGAACCATTGCTGTGTACAAATCTGTTGTGCATGAGCTTTGGTTCGCTTACACCTTCCCTATAGATATATAATCGTGCCCACTCTAACTGAGGCAGACTCTATTTTTTCTAACTTTGTTATCATGCACGTTCGTCATCGTTGCAACTCATTCACTCATAGTTTCTGTTTGATATGGATCAGATGTCTGGCAGCGACGTCGGCAGCGATGACGAGGAGGAGGACGTCAAGACTCGCCAGATGCTGCGGAGGCTGCAGGTCGGCCAGTACATCTCCTACTTCGCCAAGGGTGTCTACGAGTGCCCCTTCGCACTAGGAGACTCGGCGGCACGGACTTCAACTGCCTCGTCACGCATGCCGAGAACATCGGCAACACCTTCCCCAAGGTCGGCATGACGGTGAACGTCTACTCCTTCCGCGCCAAGCACAGGGCGCTCGGCATGCACCTCCGCAGCATGCAGCGGGTGGAGATCTCCGCCGGGCGCATGCCTCCGCTCAAGCCCAAGGCTCCCAAGGGGAGCAGCAGCAACAAGTGGAGGGAGAGCCAGATGGGGTAGGCGGAGTCCTGGACGTGTGCTGCTCGCTGCCTCCCATTTTGTTGTTGGGATCCCTTTGTTGTTAGTTAGGGATCCCTTGTTGTTATGTTGTTTGTATGATGGTGCTCGTGAAGAACCTAGAACCCGTTACTATGTTGGCTGCTGTGTATGCAGCTTATTATCTAGGGAGGGATCCCTATTATCTATCCCTATTCTACTATATTTTGTTGGCCCTACTTTGTTTTCTCGATTTACTATGACTGTGAATTTATCGTACATTACCCTCCATCCCTACTAGATTTGCTGCCATATTGGGCAAACAACGAGGGCCAAAAGGCACAAATAATTGAAGAAAGACAGAAATGCAAACTTCTCTAGATTTGATACTTATTTGGTGAAAAGGACAGAGAGAAAAGAGGGGAAAAAGGTGCTCTTAATAATGCCAATTTGGGGCCGAGAGATACAGAACCCAGCTCCTGCTCACGTGCGCAACCAAACACGGTCTCGTCCTGTCCCACGCGGTCCCTTTCTACCGGCCCCACACGACGCGGCCCCGCACGTGACAGAACGGTCAACTAAACGGGAATCCTGCCGTCTGAGCTGCTTCTGCGGGTTTCAAACAAGGGCTTGGAGAAAACTGAGGAAAAACTAAGGAGCTGGGGAAAACTGAGTACAACTAAGGACCTGAGGGCACGAAAATAGAAATCCCTTTAAATTATTCCCAAATTTAAGATTTTAAATCTATGAGGAGTAGCACCTAATTTAAATCACATTCTCAAGTGATGCAAGGTGAGGTGATGATATTTGTATTCATGACCCCATATGTTCTTCTTGAGAATATTAAATCATTTCAATAGTAGTATTTAAATTATTTCAAAACTATGTATTAAATCATATGAGATGTATTCTTCTCATTTAAATCTTTGTCTCAAGTAAATCAACATGAGGTAGTGACTATGGTCTAATTGATCTCATATTGAATTATTTGAGGACATCAAATCATTACCATGTTAGGATTAAATTGCATGAGGTGCATCACCTCATTTAAATCATTTTCCCAAATGATAATTATGAAGTGTTGACCTTGGTCAACATGAGTTCATATATTATCATATGAGGAGATTAAATCTTAACAAGATTCAATGAGAGGAAATTATTTCTCCAAAGAATTAAATAGAAAACTTAATTAATATTTGTAATGAGAGGAAATTATTTTTCTTAAGGAGAAAACAAAGTCAACCAAAATAACAATAAGGTTGTGATGCTAGCCTAGCTTGTGTGACTCATGTGTGTGCTTAGTCTAGCCTTTAAGTTTTGTTTGGTGATTGTGTACATCGTATTCATTTATAGACGCTAGTACCGAAGGCTACGAAGGGGATGACGAGAACATCTACGGAGAAGAAGGAGGAACATTCTGATCAATACACCAACCAAGGCAAGCTAACACCAATGCAAGCGCTACTCTTGCAAGCTAATATACTTGCAAGTTAACCTAGTGCAAAGCTCTACAAGAGCAAGGCACCATCACAATTTACTTTATGCTTCATGATCCCATCCCAAGTTTTTACCTTACAAGCTTTTGATTTTGATTTTCAAGGTTTACTTTTTGATTCATGATTCACTTGGTCAGGATATAGAGTAGAACAAGAACATCAAATTTAGCCTAGAGTAATACAAGCTAGTTAGCACCCCTCATGACTAGTTGCTAGTGCTAAGAAATAAAAGTGACTACTCTAGATGGGAACATGTGAAAACCAATGACTTTGAAAACCTTGGAATGATGAGTCATTCTATTGAAAGATTTTGAAGGTGAATATGACTTGTGAATGACACGGTGAACTTTACAAAAACTGATGGTTGGGTTCGGATGCGATACCATTCCAATTTACAAGTACCCCCACAATACCTGATTATGGGTAGGGCTTAACTGGAAGTTTATGTGTCTTAGTATGGGTTCCCTCTAAACAAGCGTCATCGGGGTTATGCCGAAAGCTGCCTCCACAACAAAAGAAACGACGTTAAAGATGAGGTGAATGTCCGGCCCAAGCCCTGTGCATTTCCCAGGCTGACCGTTTGTCTTCACTGGGAGGCCAAGCTCGTGGGGAGAGGTGCCTATACTAGGATATGTAAGTGAAAGGTTATGGTTGATGATCCGCGTACTGAGTTACGATTATTTAGGGTTATTCCTCACGGATGTAATCAAATGTTGTGGCACAAGTGTGCAACCTCTGCAGAGTGTAAACCTATTCGAATAGCCGCGTCCACGGTTAAGGACGGTTGGAAAGGCCATACTGTTCCATCATCAGACCATTTTAAAAAATGTGACATATGACTTGTGACTTGAACTTGAAAGGTGAATGGTGAATTTGACTTGAATTACAACAGAGTTGTGGGAATGACACTAATGTTCCCACTTAAGTTAGTTAGCAAATGAAGATGCTTTTACTAAATGTTTGTGAACTAAAACTGGCTTTCTGCAAATAAACTTAGAGCTTAGCACCCCATTACTAAAAATTGATAGTGCTTACACTAGTATTAGTTTGCGAGTACTTTAAAGTACTCATGGCTTTGTCCCTGGCTATTCCAATGGCCAGACTATGAAGAGGAACAACAGTACGAGGAAGATGGACAGCAGGACGTCTACGACAACTAGGACCACTCCTGACGTCAACAGTTGCCTGTGGAACAGATGAACAAGACCGCTACTTCGCTTCCGCTATGTGTTTTGTAATAGGATCTCTGGATCCACTATGATGTATTAAGACCTGGATCATGTGATTCTTTGTTGTAAGACGATTATGTGTTGTAATGAATGATGTGTTGTGATATCAATCTATTATGTCTCGCAAAAAACAATATTCCTGGGATTGCGATGAATGGCATAATAGGCATCTGGACTTAAAAATCCGGGTGTTGACAGCGGAGGCTTGACGATGTGCGGCACCGAAGTAGTCTCAGTGTTCCTGAGACATCGGGTGCAGCCACTGATGTCCCGGCCTCACCAGATGTGGATGTACACTGGGAAGGAGGATAAGTCGAGAGTAAGCTCTGCCGACCTGTCGGATGATGATCTCCATGACAAAGTGTGGCATCTTACTTGCTACAGCATGAAGGACATCATTGTCCTGACTTCGGCCCGCTCTCCATATGATCTCAAACACCTTCCGACTGAGGTAACCTTTCACTAGTAGGAAAACCCTTATAGGCGAAGCTTAGTTCTGTGGCGCACCGTTTTTGGTGCGCCACAGAAACTTATTTTGTGGCGCACGAAGCTCGGTGCGCCACAGAAATAGCTTAATTTTGTGGCGCACTGCTAAACCGTGCGCCACAAAAACTTGGTGGGCCCCACACCCTATCACCCCCAATCATTGGTTTTACAATTTCTATGGCGCACAAACCTCGGTGCGCCACGTAAATTACTTCTTCGTGGCGCACGGCGACGAGTGCGCCACAAAAATAAGGTATTCACGTGGCGCATCGTATTCCGTGCGCCACGTAAATAAGTTATTCCGTGGCGCACCGCGGTCGGTGCGCCACGAAATAAGCTATTCCGTGGCGCACCGTGGTTGGTGCGCCACGAATTAGCGAACCAGATCTACAAAAGTGAGCAACCTCCCACCTACCACACTACACAAGCCATTCTTCTTCCTCCATCTAGCTCGTCCCCCCTTCTCTCTCATACCATTTTGACTCCACTTTTCACTTGCTTGGGTATTTATTACACTTACTTTGGTTGATACTTAATTGGAGTTGAGGAGAAGGCTCTCCATACTCTCTCCTCCTCTCGAAGTCATCGATCGCGGTCTCGTCTCGGTATCGAATCTAGAAGGTGAGTAGTTGGAGGAGACATACATATGCTTGGAGGAGACATGCATATGCTTGTAGATCTTGTGTGGCCGTCATGTGTATGGATGCTTGTTGCAGGTGAAGCGCTTGTGTGTGTGCCGGTGTGGTGCATGGATGTTTGCCGAAATGTTGATTCATTTCCGTTTCGGCAAGTTTTGCACTACCCATATGTCCTACTTTGAGGAGAGGTCATGCCGAATTTTTCCACTCCATGTAATACCTTGAGGAGAGGTACGGCCCATGCATGTGTGTGCATTTGGTGCGGTTCTAATTTCCTGTTCTATGTATACCATTTGCAGGCAAGCATGGTCCTCTCGATGAGTTCCGCTCGAATCTCTAGATACAAGATAGACGCGAAGGAGGACATGATTCGGAACAATAGGCGCCAGATAAGATGTCCGTGTCGATCATGCAAACTCGAGCGCTGGATCAACCCCCGGACAACTGGAGGAGCACCTGCCGAGGCGCGGTTTCATGCAAGACAACCGGGCGCGGCCGGCCCCATCAAATGGTGCGCATGAAGACCATGTCGAGCGAGACGACTATCATCATGAAGAAGACTATCATCATGCCGACGGGGACTATCATCATGAAGAAGAAGTCGACGGAGAAGATCATCATGAAGAAGAAGATGCCGGCGGAGAACATCATCATGATGAAGAAGAAGATTCCGGCGCGACCACGCTAATTTCGGCCTTGCGGGACTCTCATGTTCAAGATCTGCTCCTCCAGGAGACGAGCAACGATAGAGTTGCAGCTAGAGAGAGAGCCAAGCTGTCGCAAATGGAGAAAGACGGGATGACTCCGATCTTTCCTGGGTGTCGTCCGCAGGATACGCGCTTGCATGTAACGCTTGATTACCTGCAGATGAAGACGCTGAACAAGTGGACCGATTCCGGCTTCAAGCAAGAGCTTAAAATTCTGGCACGATCGTCTCCCGGAGGGGAACACATTGCCAAGTAGTACCGAGGAGGCCAAGAAAGTCGTGTGTCCCCTTGACCTACCGCATGAAAAATACCACGCCTGCATTAATGATTGTGTGATTTATAGGTGCGAGTACAAGGACAGAACCACATGTCCGGTGTGTGGCCACGGACGGTACAAGGTTGGGAACAAGAAGGTACCTCGAAAGGTGGTATGGTACTTTCCTATCACTCCCCGTCTGCAGCGGTATTTCGTGGACCCTAAGGAAGCAAAGCTCATGCAATGGCACGAGGAAAGGCGAAGCCCGAAGAAGATCCGGAGATGGGCTATATGCCGACACACCCTTCGACGCCTGGACAGTGGCAAACATTGGACATCGCCTTCCCTAGGTTCGGGGGCGACGCAAGGAACATCGAGGCTGGGTATGAGCACCGATGGACTCAATCCGTTCGGCAACCCGAGTAGCACGCATAGCACCTGGCCTGTGTTTGTATGGCCTTACAACCTACCCCCGTGGCTGTGCACCAAGCAAAGGTACATACACCTGAGTATTCTCATTCAGGGGCCGAAACAACCAGGTGTCGACATGCATTTGTATCTCGGGCTGCTGAAAGAGGAGTTAGACACGTTGTGGAAGACGCCACCCCGTACGTGGGACGCCTACACTAGAACTTATTTCGATATGAGAGCCGCGTTGATCACGACGGTCACGGACTATCCCTGGTTACGCATATGTATCCGCCAGGTGGGCCACGGATTCAACGGCTGTGTGAAGTGCATGGACGATACCCCGCATCTACAACTACCAAGGGATCCCGGGTCCTCGAAAACCGTCTACCCAGGTGCTCGAAGGTGGCTTCGCTTGGATCACCCGTGGAGAAAATGCGGTGATCTGTTCAATGGTAAAGATGAGCCCGATGGACCCCCACGCCCGAGGAGCGGCGCAGAAATCGATGATCTTCTGAAAAATTGGAAGGAGTGCCGGGAAAGAAGCGACCGAAGCCAGAGCCGCTGCTCGGTGTATGGAAAGAGAGGTCTGTTTTCCACGACTTGGAGTACTGGAAGGTCCTCCACACGCCCCACAACCTCGATGTCATGCACATTACGAAGAACGTTACCGAGAGTCTGCTTGGCACTCTTTGCAACTCAGAGAAGTCCAAGGATGGACCGAAAGCAAGATACGATCTTAAACATTTTGGCATCAGGAAAGATCTTCAAGCCCCCGATACTGACGATGATGATGATGATGATGATGATGATCAGACGGAAGGGACTCAACGTCTCCGTAAAAGGGCTAAGAAGAACGCGGTGCAGCTTCCCGCTGCCTGCTTCACAACGAGTCCGGAGGAGCTCGAGCAGTTTTTCAGGTGCCTCCTAGGAGTGAAAGTTCCTCACGGTTACTCGGGAATATAAGCAGATATCGGGACGTAGCGAAGAAGAGGTTCACCGGGATGAAGTCTCACGATTGCCACGTGCTAATGACGCAGATACTTCCCGTTGCGATCCGAGGCATAATGGACGAGCACGTCCGTGATACGCTGTTTGGCCTATGCAACTTTTTTGACGTTATCACCAGGAAGTCGATCGGCGTGAGGCAGCTCAAGATGCTACGAGGATGAGATCGTGGTGATACTATGTGAGCTCGAGATTTACTTCCCGCCTGCATTCCGTGATATATGCGTCCATCTCCTTCTCCATGTTGTTGAAGACATCAAGCAGCTCGGCCCAACGTTCCTCCACAACATGATGCCTTTCGAAAGGCGTAACGGTGTCATGAAAGGATACGTTCGCAATAGGGCCCGTCCGGACGCAAGCATGGCCAAGGGGTTTCTAACCTACGAGTGCATCTCCTTCGCCGAATTATCTAACCACCGAGGACGACGAGGATCATGTTGGTCTACCACCCGGGACGCACCTCGGGAGGCTCGCCGGAGTCGGTCACCGCGAGGGCTACCGCTCAGTCCATGTCGGCATTGAAAATCGACGCGACGACTTTGACAGGGCTCACCGGGTCGCGCTACAACACTTAAAACCGACGGAACCTTTCGTGCAAGAGCACAAAAGCATGGTCGAGCAGAATTACATCGATATGGGCCGGCCGAGGAAGATGGGAGACGTAACCAAAAGCACAACTCCAGCTTCACGCGTTGGTTCAAGCAAACTCAACCGGTTGAAGCACGGAGAAATACGCCTTCTACCGAAGATGAAAAACTCATATACACCTTATCACAGGGACCCGCGCATAACGTAAGGACCTATCGGGGTACGACATCAACGGTTACAGATTCTACACCGAGGAAAAGGACAGAAATAGTGAAAATCAAAACTCAGGAGTAACTATGCTGTCATACGCCGATGACGAGACTAATGTCAAGGAAAGATTTTTTGGAAGGATCGAGGAGATATGGGAGCTCAATTACTCGTGGAGAGACGGTGCCAATGTTTCGTGTGAGATGGGCCAAGAAGGTCGAAAAAGAAGGCCGATATTTCACAACCATGGTTATACCCGATGCAAAATCGAAGAACGCATCCGCGAAAAATGAGCCATGGGTACTCGGTAGCCAAGTTGACCAATGCTTCTTCATCACCGATCCGTCGAGGCCTAGCCGTGTTGTCGTGAGGAGGGGCAAGAGGAGCATCATAGGAATGCAAGGAGACGCCAACGAGGAAGACTTGGACAAGAACGGTGACCCGAAGATGGAGGAGGAATTCGACGAGCACTTCGACATGCCTACTACTAGTAAAGTAAGAAGGAAGACCTCCCTACCCTCTAAAGGTTGTCCATTCACGCGAAGAAATCTCAAGGTGGCCGGTATAAAGTATTCAACCGCCAACAACCGAAAGGGCAAGAAGATTGCGAAGAGACGCTAGAGCTCGGAGCCGGGACGAAGAAGATCTTTTTTTGGTGTATGTGTGTGTGACAAGTACATGCATGTGTGTGTGAGAGAGACAAGAACATGTGTGTGTGAGACAAGTAATTTGTAATTGAAAATCTCTAGTAATTATTATTAAATGTTGTGTTGTTTCTTGAAAATGTAACAAAAACATTTTTAAAAAGGGAAAAAAGTAGGGGCAACCAGGGTTCGAACCCGGGTTACCCAAGCCTACCGAGTGGGCTTAACCATCGGGCTAATGCTTGTGTTTCGACGGAACACGGCATTAGCCCAGTTTGTTTACCAAGTCGATGAATTCGTGGCGCACCTAGTACGCATGCGCCATAGAATTCCTTAATTCCGTGGCGCATGTCCCGCTTGGTGCGCCACATAATTAAGGAATTCTATGGCGCATGCACAACTAGGTGCGCCACGCAATCTACCGACTTGGTGAAATGAGCGGTTCGCTCTTCCCCCCATCTCTCTCTTCCCCATTTGTATCCGCGTGACGAACCCTAGCTTCCACCGCTGCCTAGCACTCGCCACCGCCGCCTAGCACCACCGAGCAGGAGGAGGAGGAGGACCACCCCGCCCACGCTGCGAGCAGGAGGAGGAGGACCACCCCGCACACGCCGCGAGCAGGAGGAGGAGGACCACCCCGCCCGCGCCGCGAGCAGCAGGAGGAGGAGGAGGAGGACCATCGCCGGCGCTCGCCATCACCGCCTAGCGCCGCCGTCGGTGAGATCCCTCCCTCTCCCCTCGTGCCTCCCTCCCTCTCCCTTGTGCCTCCATCCCTCTCCCCCGTGCCCCGGCCCCTCCCTCTCCCCCTGTGCCCCGGCCCCTCCCTCGCCTCTCAATTTGGTTCTCAATTTGCTTAATTTCTTGCTCGGTGATGTAGTTAATTTTGATTGAGCAATTGACAATGTTGCATATACATATAGTCAAATAGAATTTTGATGGTCAGTATGAATTTTGATGTAGTGCTGCTATAGCTTATGTGGACATTCAATTTATGAATTTTGATGTGTTAGTCAAATAGAAATTTGATGGTCGAGTATGAATTTTGATTTAGACGAGATGATAAGAATTTTGAAAATGTTTAAAAGAGGGTTAACAGAGAGTCCAGTATGAATTACTGGAACTATTTATTGATGAACTATGTATTCATAATGATTCAATTTGTTTGCATAGAATGAATGGCCGGATGCCAAGTAATTGTTGGTAAATATCCATTATAATCTGAATCTTAGTAGATTATGATGATTAATGCTTTGGTTGTGGTTTAATAGCTTGGTGATGCTAGGGGCCACTTCCCAAACCTATGAATGCCTATGATCCTATAGCACCCCAATTTTGCTTCCCCAAATAATGCATTGGATGATGCTTTCATGAATATATTGGCAGTAGCTACTCGGTCACATGTCATGATATACCGTTACTCGCTTGGGGTTTCAAGATAATAATGCTACTAGTACATGAAATGCCGTTGTTTGAATTTAGAGATAAAAAAGCTACTGCCTACTATTTGAATGAACAAGCTACAACCTACTATTTGGGAATAAAAATAAAAATGAACAAGCTAATGTTGTTGTTGTTTCTCTGTCTGTAAATGATGCTCATGCTCACATGTTGGCAGTAGCTACTCGGTTGGCTTGCTCTTGGTTATGAAGAAGCATATACTCGCCTTTTTAAATTTAAGCTTGTATTCTTGGTTATGAAGAAGCATATACTGCCTTTTTAAATTTAAGTAATTATCTACCAAAAATTTAAGTAATTATGAGTAATAGCATTTTCATTTGAAGACACTAGCATTTCCATATGATGCTCAAGCTTCTGCTATTTAATTATCTCTGGAATTTTATATGTTGATGTTCTTTATTGCTACTGCTAGCTAGGATTTGTTAGGTTTTTTAATACAAATGAAAAAATGAACAAGCTAATCATGAAATGATACTGCCTAGTTGATTTTGAATGAAATGCTACCGCCTACTATTGAAGTCATTTTTCTAAGTCATTAGCTACCTGCCTTGGCTGCACTAAATATGCTAACAGTTGGTTAAAAAGATGCTCCGGGTTTGTTGTAGTGCTCCGGGTGATTGCTCCAGGTTTTGTTTGATGTATTGTAGATTCTCCAGGTTAATTTGTTGTAGATGCTCCAGGTTAATAATATTTGTTGTATTGATGCTCTAGGTTAATAATGCTACTTGTATTGATGCACCAGGTTTTGTTTGATGTATTTTAGATGCTTCGGGTTAATTTGTTGTAGTGCTCCAGGTTAAAAAAATAGGAACTATATATGTCCAAGCAATATATGTCCAGGTTTTCTCGGTTTATGGTGGATATGGTGGATATATGGTGTATATGGTGGATATTTTTGCAGGATTTCATTGAGTTGCCCATTTCTCCCGAAGCGTTGATTAACTTCCGTTTCGGTTGAGAAATGGGCACTCCTACGTAGAAAAATTAGCAAAAGTCATGCCGAATTTTCTGGTTGACTTTTGTACTAACTTGTTGCCTCTTTTTAATGAAGTGCAAATAAACATGTCGGGCAACACTTCTAAGCCCAGGAGCCGAACGATGAAGCGAGAGAGGCCAACAAGGACTTCCGGGAGGGCTACGAGCAGCCCCGGAAGGCCGCCGCCGAGTCGCCCGACGATGAGGAAGAGGGCCGGGACGCCGCCTCCGAGGGAGAGGGCCGGGACACCGCCTCCGAGGGAGAGGGCCGGGGGGCCGCCGCCGACACCGGCGACGATGACGATACCTGGGACGACGCCGCCCAGACCGGTGAAGAGACGGCCGGTGAAGAGAACGCGGCCAACCGCAGGTGATAGCGGCGGCAACCCTCAGGAGGGTAAGAAGAAGAGGACGGCGAGGAGGCCAAGGAGGGATCGGAGGCCGCAAGTGCTCGCCAACGTCACCGATCATTTCACGGTAGTCTCCGAAAGTGGCCTACCCTTGGAGCCTTCGTGGGTTGCCAAAGGGTACGGCATGCAACTAGGGTGCATCGTCCGTGAAACCGTGCCGATCCTAACTCGGGACCTCGAAGCAAGGAGAACGAGGCTATCGCCCAATCCCTCCTCCGAAGCTTCACCAACGATACACGTTCCCGGAGCCGTTAAATAAGAAGGTGGACTCTTTAGCTCTCACGAAGATGAGCACCGCCTTGAGCAGCTGGAAGAACCGGCTGAAGGGAAAGATCGAGGCCGGTGAAAGCCGGGAGAGGATAAGTAGCAAAGACCCGTCGCTTCTCCTTAGAAGACTTTAATGCATTCAAGTCTTACTTACGAGTGACGCTCGTTAAAAAATGGACCGCCTGGGGAAGAAAATGCGGGATTTGAACTTAGGGACCCACCATTGCGGAAGCGGCGGTTACCGAGGAAAACAGCCCACTTGGGACAAGGAGGATGCCGAGATGGTACGTCCGGGGAAAGAAAACCCCTGGCACAAAATCCAGGATGAACAGAGCTAGGAACTTTGTCCGGTCCCGCTACTACTTAGACCGGAAGACGGGGGAATTTATTACGGATCACGAAGACGTGAAGGGTTTCGAGAAGTACCTGGTAAGGATAGTTCTATATTATTTCGCTCATCTTATTAGGCAATGAAGCCAAATGGGCTAACCTTAAGTTCCTTTGTCTAAAGGATGAAGAGTTGACGAAGGCTGGCCCGTCGTCCCAGGGGTCGACGGAACCGTGGGACACGCCTTTCAACAGGGCGATGAACAAGTACAAGGAGAGGGAGCCAGACAAGCCACCGACGTCGGCTGGCCGTGTGTCCGGCTTTGGCACAAGTATGAAGCTATCCGAGTACTACGGATCGGATGCCAAGACGAGAAAGTTGGAGAGGAGGTCATCGGCTAAGGATAAATCCGAGGTTCGGGAGCTGAAGAAGAAGGTGGAGTCACTAGAGAAGCTGGTGGCCGAAAAGCCTCGTGGAGAACACGGAGATGATGAACAAGTTATTGGACGAGAAGATCCGGCAGATCATCCCCCCTGGGTTGATTGAGGGGTTAGCTGCTTGGAATGCGGGAGGTCAAGTGGGGCCGATACATGTGCCCAGCGTTAGCGGCAGCAACTCAAGCTTCCACGTGTCGCCGACGGTGCCGCTCCACCCGACGCCGGCGTCGGGGCTCCACCAGACGCCGCCGCAGCTCCAACCGCCACCGTAGCTCCAACTGGTCGCATCGACGCCCCCAACCGCCGCCCTTGTATCGACAGTAGCCGAGATCGACGCCATCAAGGAGGTAAACTCATTAGTTACTCCTTCGCGTCATCTTCTTTAACTATATATGCCTTTCGTGATCTGCCATCTCACGATGCCCAACATGGCGCCCCGACTCGGGATGAACAATGCATACTTCGCAAACGGTGGAGCCCGGCGGCAAGTTGGTGGAAGTTGCTAGCGGCTTTGTCATGGCTTCCCGCGTTATGCACGGCGCTACATTGACGGAAGACGTGGCGAAGGTCAAGTTGGTAATGGTAGTGCCGGAGTACCGCTACGCCATCCCCCCTTTCAACCTCCGGGCACGAAGAAGGCGAGGTTTTGTCCCTTGGGGATTGCACCTCATGGCTTATGAAATGGCCGAAGAACCGGATTCGTCTGCGGGGGGGGTCTTCCGAGTTGTACGAGAAGCACCGGCGCCACCTCCCCTATCATCCGGCCCAAGATCGCCAACGCCGACGACACCCTTAAGGAAACGGCGGTCGCCGCCCCCACTACCCTCGAAGGAACCGACGGTCGCCGCCGCCACCCGGAAGGAACCGACGATCGCCGTCACCACCAGACGCCACAAACAGTTGTTGGGAGCGCTACCGCAACGACCGCCTACTAGACGCACGGTACGCCAAGCGGCGGCATCGCAACCGCCACCACCTAAGGTCCAGGACATGGCGCCACTTGATGGCAATGATGTAGATGATGATGATGACATCGATGCCTACATCAACACTGGCGCCTGCAGCCAAGATATGTACATGCCTCCTATGGATGAACAAGCCTTCCGCACACACGGCGATCAACTTAGTCGTCCCCCTACAGTCACGAAGCAGCCGCCTGGTCTTCACGGGTCTTTCTCAAGACACTCCTCCGGAGGCTGGCAATCCAGCTCAAGTCAAGCTCTGCTACCGTTTTCAGCCCTAACACGCTGCGTAAGACGATCATCGGGGATCCACCCAAATCAACCCCAAGCAACCTCGTAAGCACCACCAAGCACCCGAAGCACCACCATCAGCACCACAAGCACCCCCAGTGAGGTCAAGTGAAGAAGGGAAGGAAGAGAGGAGCCAAGAAGGGCGCATCTTCGAGCCAGCCTGCTCCTAAGAGGATCCGGGCCGACGACATGGTACCACCTACACCGGATGGCTTGCCCCGGTGTCATGAAGCCGGTAAACCTATACCGCCTCCGGACATGGAACACCTCGCAAGTGGACAAATGCTCCCTTTGCAGCACTCTATTCATTATCAAGAGAGCGTCCTTCTTAAAGAAAAGGATCCAAATTACCCGGTGTTCTCGGTCAAGGTGCCGTCCAACCAGAACTTCGTCAATGAAGACCCCGCGGATATCTTCTTCATAGCGTTCGAGGACGTCTTCAATCTATTTCACTCGAAACGGCTCGACTATAACTTGGTCCGCCTATACGCGATTAATCTTCGGATGAAGATCAACAGAGAGAGACCCCGCCACATCGCGGTAGCGGATCCCTACTACATGCGCGATAGCCAGCTCCAGGACGGCTCAAGGACACGGACCAAGGCGGTGCGGTACCTCCGAACTTCATGCTCATGCACAAAGAGAGCAACACCATTCTTCCGCCTGTCTTTCCCGAGTAAGTACACATCCGCTCACGGCCGTCGTAACTTATGCTTTCTTATATATTTCTTCCATTGCCGATCATTTCCAACATTCCATTTCAATTGCATGTGTTGAGCAGGGACAAATACTGCACACTCATCATCCTAGATCCAAAGTGGTCACTAGCCCAAGTATTTCGACTCGTCGAGTACGACGACGAAGAAAGACTACACGAGAATAAGGGGTGTTCTCGATGAGGCTATCCTTGGCTACTCCAAAAGTGGAGGCACCTTCGACAAGAATGGGCAACATATCAGGCCGGACACTAAAAAGACCGGGTTCAAGCACGTGATCAACTTCCCTTGTATCAAGCAGCCAGCTGGCAGCATTAAGGAGGCCTTCTATGTCCTCCATCACCTTAAAGGGTTTGTCGAGGATGCAGAGATGATGTCTCTGCCACCTAGTAAGCGAGACCCCATTAAAATGTCGAGGGAAATCAGTGATGATGATCTTAGAGAAGACTTCCATCGCATCCAAGTAAAGCTCTCGGAAATTATCTTACAAGATGTATCCAACGGATCGGGGCTCTTACACGTAGCCAGAGCGTTGCCTAAGAGGGATATCGAAGAACGCCTACATAAGCAGGGTGATGGAAGGACGTGGACGACGAAGGACTTGTACAAGCCGTTCCCGGAGCCGCTCAAGAAGACGTCTCGTTGACCGAGGCCGGTGTGCCTAGCATTACTTTGAATCGATAGACAATTTGCACCGTGTTGTAAACTAAACTTGCTTAATTTGCTCGAAACGGTGGTCGTCGTTGTTGGACTTCAGTTACTATTGTAGTCGTTATCGTTGAACCATATTACTTATGTGATACCGATGCTATATTTCTTTTAGGTTTATTATTATTTCCTTGCTTTAATTCTTGTGAATATGTATGCATGTGAACCCTCTAACTCTTTCCATTGCGTTATATACTAATATGCCTTGTGTCCATAGAGATGACGTACTACGTCGTGTTCGAGGGGAGGGTTCCGAGGAGTGTACGAGGAGTGGGAGGAGTGCAAGAAACAGGTGCACAAGTTCAGCGGCAATCGCTACAAAGGGTACCCGACTAGACACGAGGCGGTTGCCAAGTGGAGGGCGCACCAAGCTAACAAGAGCAAGATGAAGACCTTCCTTGTGCTCTCGCTCTTGCTCACCATCGTCGCGGCGGTACTCTATTTCATCCTAGTGTAGGCGGCGGCCGGTGTCACTTCGTTTGTATCTAGAGATGATGAGAACTTTCTTAATTTGCATGGATTATGAGTTGTATGGAGCTATATGTATAACTCGATCGGGCTCTAAGTAATGTGATGATGATGTGATGATTATATATGTCCATATTATATCTCGTCTATATTATATCAGTATATAACCTGTATACGGTGTATAAAACCAGTATAAAACCTGTATAATACACCAGGGAGCACAAAATCGAGTATACCCGTACATAGTTCCGTGGCGCACCAAAAAATAATTCCGTGGCGCACCTGTTTCCGTGGCGCAGCTACACCACATGCGCCACGGAACTACTTATTTCGTGGCGCACCCGGCCCGGTGCGCCACGAAACCTTATTTCTGTGGCGCACGACCAGGTGCGCCACAGAAAGCTTATTTTTGTGGCGACGTTTCTGTGGCGCACCAACCGTGCGCCACAGAATCACATTTTCGTGCGCCACTGATGAGGCTTTTCCTACTAGTGTTTGCTGCATTTCGATTATTTATATTGTGCTATTCTTCAATCTTTCACTAATTCCTCACCTGTCGGCAGGCCTCCACCGTGGCTCAATGTTATCCTCCCACACCCGAAAGTGGTGTGGACCAGAGGATGACGACGATGACTCCGAGGAGACCGAGGATGCTCAGCACGTCCTTGAGGACAGAGACGTCCAGGAGAACGAAGCCCCCGAGGATGATGCTCTCACTAGGAGCAGGTGGTGCAAGAGGATAAACAAGGACCTGATCACAACGGCTGAATCGAGTCCTAGCGGGCAAGATAATGATGCCGACGAAACTGCATCGCCTCCCCCTGCTGCGAAAAGTTCGACAGGCTTTTTTGCTGTCGAGGATGACTTGGACCTGTGAGTATCTATTTTTCTCTTCGTTACTAGCTTTCTTCATGCTGAACGTCCTTGCTTTTCAAGCAGCTCTGACGATGACGACGATGTTCCTCTCGCAAAGAGGGCTAAGTTATTCTCCGGAAAATCCGAGTCCGCCAAGGAGTCAAATCCTTCGCCTGCTGAACCGACGCTGCCTTCAAGGACAGTCGTGGTGAAGATCCCAGTGTCGAAGGTCATTCCTTCTGGCAACACTCCTGTTCCACCAGCTGCCCGCGACCATGTAAGTGATTTGTTTAACTTGGCTCCCTTCTTTCACTGTGGATTTCCATATCTGACTGATTTTTTTTCTTGACCTCCTCCTTGCAGCCAATCTATGCCACGGTTGACGCTGTGATTTTGCTGATCAATTTACTCGCCTGCAATCTGAGAATGCTCAGCTTCAGAAGACCGTCAATGTTTCGGCTGATCAAGTGCTGGAGGTTAACAGTCTCGCAGCCGAAGCCCAGAATGAAAACATCCTGCTGAAGGATGAACTAAAGAAGCTGAAGCAGAAGATGAAGGATGAGGATGATGCCAGACACGAAGTTGCTGCCGCTGCTGACAAAAAGGAAGGCGCCCTCCGCGAGTCTATCACGAACTTGCTTGGTAAGTTCCTTCATGCTCGAGTGTAAAATATTTCTATGATACTATCCTTTGGTTTGCTTATCCATCACTTCTCAGCTGCTGCCGACGTGCCTATCAATCGAGCACGCAAGCTTCGGGAGGACTCAATGTCTGATGCGCTCTCCCTTGCCACTGATGCCAATATCCAAGTTCTTGGGCTGCTGCAAAAGACCAAGGGAGAACTGTCGAGGTTGTTCTCGATGATATTCCCGAAGATAAAGCAAGACAAGACCCTTGGCGAGATGACAGATGCTTTCTCCATCGACCCTTCTGAGCCTATAGAGGTACTGAAGCGGCGCTCCCGATTGTTTGGAGCAGTCCTTACTTTTCAACTGCTGATGGGCCATGGGTTAGGCTCTGAATTAGAAAAGTTATCTAATGCGCTGCCCGTAGATGAGAACAACTGCCTAGTTGATCTTGATCCCTACAAACAATCGGTGGTGAAATGCGCCAATCATCTTCTCAAATTGGTTGACGAAGCGAAGACCAAACCCGCGCCTGAAGCTGCTCCTGGCTCATCATCGGCTCCCTCATGATTAAACTTCTCGCTCTGTTGCTGTAACTAGACCTTGATATAATCTAGGCATGTTTCGTACTGGCTCTGTTGCCAGTACCGCTACTTTTTTTCGAATGTAATATATGTGCAATGCTCCCGATGGGAGTTTCTACCAATGCTTTTCTGAAGTCAAAGTTGTGCTGCAGATTCCTCCATCTTCTTCTCGCACCGATCCTTCTTTGAACACTTCGGCTAACGATGAGTCCGATCTTGTTCATCGTTTGCGTGACCAAATTATTCGGCTGAACAAAGACATAACCACCCTTCACGCGATGGCAGCATTGATAAAGAGAAAAATCGAAATTGCCACTGCAATTGAACAACACGCCCTTGATCGTCTCCATATTGCTACTGAAAGTTTGAGCTGTAAGTGTTCATTCATCTTTCGATTTTTGTTGACACCCGAACGTTCCTCGACTGATTAGTGCTTCTTGACAGTCGTAGCTTCTGATTCGGCAGAGGAGAACAAGAGGATCCATGAAAAGATCGAGGCGATGACCAGTGCTGCCCATCCGAAGCATGAATTATGGTCCCAGCGACCGAAAGCTGTTGTTGTGGCCAAATTTGAGCATCGAGCAGAGAAGGTGCATTACTATTTTGACAAGTACCATGCTCATCTCTCGATGGTATGGAGGACCTTGTTTCCTTTGGACCAGGCACCCGAAACCTTATCTGCTCTGTTTACTCGATTCAAGACCCCGGAGAGGATTCGACTGTTGGTGCGAAAGGAACTCCTGGCCGGCGCTGAACTTGCCCTTGCTTCAGTGTTGGCGTGTCATCCGACCTTAGATTTGGAGGCCATAGCAAACACTAGTAGGAGATTAGACCAATATTATGACATTGTCAGAAATCCCGCATATACTATCATCTCTCGAATGGAAACAAGTATTGAGAGATCTGAAGGCCCGAGAGGACCAGGGAAACCTGCCATGAAATTATGCATTCATATGTATGTAACGACCTTGTACCTGCAAGGGATAATCCCATATAAACTTAATGTGCGTTTCGTACATCATGTACTTTTGGTGAATTTGCTAATTCGAGTAATGATTTTTTGTCGGGGGTGGCCGAGTGATCAAGTCAGCCTGCTCACCCGACAACTCCGTTGTAATTGCAAGTTTATTGCGGAGTCGATGCGTAAGTTCTATAAGAGCGACACCCGTTGAATAATCGAGGGATTTAGGCGCTTGGCTTCGTCACACGGTGCACCGGTTTGAGCCTCGTTTACGATAGTATGTCCACCGACTGCAGCGCTCGCGTATTTTCTTGAGGCTTGGATGGGTTGTTGCGTGTCATTAACTTTAGCTCCCGATGGAAGTATTTAGTTAATAACACTGTACGAACGTGTTTCTGGCCAGCGCTCGCGATGGGAGTAAGAGCCAATGACGAAGGCCCCGAACAATTTGTTCGGATAATGAGGCCTGGTACAACAAAGGTGGTAAACATGATCAGAAATTTTATTCATAATATAAAACAAGCTTAGGAGCTGCCAAAAAACAGGGAGAAAATGATTATATCCTATGCGTAGAACCGTCGTAGATGTGCAACGTTCCATGGATTTTCAATGTCTTCACCCGAAGCTGGATTCTTGAGACGATAAGCTCCCCCTGGTATCACTTTAGTGATGATGAACCTCCCTTCCCACGGAGATTCGAGCTTCAGAGGTCTTTCTTGCTTTAGTCGCAGTACCATATCTCCAACATTGAAGCTTCGATTGCGTACTCGTCGACTGTGGTAATTTCTTAACGCCTGCTGATACACCGTTGTTCTTGCCAAGGCGATGTCCCGAGCTTCGTCGAGGAGGTCCACGGCATCTTGCAGCGCGTTGTTGGAAGTTGCTTCCGTGTACGCAGTCACCCGAGGGGCTTCGAACCGAACATCGGCTGGCGATACTACTTCGGCTCCGTATACCAAAAAGAACGGAGTATACTGAGTTGACCTGTTGGGTGTAGTACGCAGACTCCAGAGTACAGATGGCAATTCTTCGACCCAAGCTCCAGCTGCACCCGTAAGGCGTTTCTTGAGGCCATCTCCTATTAGACCATTGATCCTTTCGACCTGACCGTTGGTTTGGGGATGTGCCACCGAAGCAAATTTTAGTTTAATGCGACCGTCATCGCAAAACTTCCGAAACTTTTTAGAGTCAAAGTTAGTTCCATTGTCTGTGACGATAATGTGAGGCATGCCAAATCGACAAGTTATTCCTCTGAAGAACTGGACGGTGGTTTCGATTTCGAACAGGTACAACCACTAGTAGGAAAACCCTTATAGGCGAAGCTTAGTTCTGTGGCGCACCGTTTTGAGTGCGCCACAGAAACCTATTTTGTGGCGCACAAAGCTCGGTGCGCCACAGAAATAGCTTAATTTTGTGGCGCAGCAGACCGACCATGCGCCACAAAAACTTGGCGGGCCCCACAACCTGTCACCCCCAATTATCGGTGTACGTATTTCGTGGCGCACGCGGTGCGCCGCGCCACAGAAATTACTGTTTCGTGGCGCACTTGCTTTGGTGCGCCACGAAGTAGTTGATTCCGTGGCGCACTTATTCCGGTGCGCCACGGAACTAAGGGAACTTAGCTATATCATCCCGTGCCCTCCCCCGCCCACGCCTGTTCACCTCTCGATCCGTACCGCGCGCCTCTCCCCTCTCCCCTCTCCTCACCGCGCGCCGCCATGGTCGGCGCCATCGCCGTCCGCCGTCGCCGCCGCCTTCCTACGCGAGGGCCGCCTGCCGCCACGCTCCTCCCATCCCCGCCACCTGCAGCACAAGCTGCCGCTACGGCGAGGAGGGGCCGCCGCGAGGAGGGGCCGCCGTCGCGTCAAGGTGGAGGAGCCGCCGCGACCTCCACCCTTGCCGTCGTCGTCGGTGAGCTCCTCCACAACTCGTTGTTGTCGTCGGTGAGCTCCCTCCCTCTTCCTCCCCTCCCCTCCCTCTTCCTCCCCGCGCGAGCACAACGTGCTCGACGAAATGCTCGCTCCGGATGTATTGCTGCTCGTTGCTCTGGATGCATTGCCCCTAATCGTTTTGCTTCATATGGTGTTCATATGCATTGCTGCTGCTGCTAGTGATGCTTATTGGAGTGTTCTATATGTTGTTCTGAACCTGTACAATGTGACAATGAAATTGTTCTGAACCGTACCTGTATATGGTGTTCATATGCATTGCTGCTGCTGCTAGTGATGCTTATAGAAAGATGTGACAATGAAATTGTCTATGCTTATAGAAATTGGAGTGTTCTATATGCTTATAGAAATTGTCTATGCCTCTGCCTCTGCCTCTCTGTACTTGTTCTATAAATCCTTGTCCGAACCCGTACAAGGTAATGCGGACTTGCTCACTTGGTATAGCTTGCTAGTTGGACATTTGGTTGGTTTTGATGCTACTGGTTCATTTAAATGCATGAAATGCTACTATGGTATGCTACTGTGGTATCCTTGTGAAGAAAATGATGGATTCTTGTGAGCTTATGGTATGCTACTATGCTACTGTGGTATCCTGGTTGCCTCCTTAATTGATGCCCTATGATCCAAATTACTATATTATTGGATTGAGTGTTATGGCTACTGCTTGTTTGCTCTCCAAATTACCATGCTTATGATGGATTTCTTTTAAGGACTCTAGCTAGATTAGAGGGGAAAAGTTGCTGCTTTGTTGCCTATGATAATGGATCATCAAATGTTTCCCTTTGTCCCTGGTTGCCTCCTTAATTGATGCCTTATGATCCAAATGACCCAAGTCTTGCATGATCCCATTTATCCCTAATGTTGCTTAAGATGAATAAATTCCCTCTAATCACCATTTGGAGATCAAGACTAGTTCTTGATTTCCATTAGCTAGACTCCAATATTAAAAATTTCTCCCAAATATGGAGACAAACATTTTAACATTACCCCAATTGATGCCTTTGTCCCTGGTTTCCTCCTTAATTGATTCCTTATGATCTATTTCTTGTTGGCTTTGATGAAAATAGAGATATCCACAGTAGGGGATCATGTAAATGAATGCCACTGTGGTATCCTTTGAAGAAAAAGGACTGTTTCTGATGGTTTTAAAAGGCTAGGTGGTGCTAGGTGATTCAGCTTGGCTACCAAGACTTGTCTCATCTCGGTTAGCCGGGATATGCTATGTGTTGTTGCTTGTTTAGGCATATCTATCACTTACTCGGATTTACTCGGTTCTTGATTGGCCTCTCTTTGCCAAGCATCACTTGGTCTATATACCAAGTGATGAATAATCCCTTTGGAGCATCTCGCTCCATGCATGCTATGTGTGTTTGTGCATCTTGACTTATGTTCCCTATGATAATGGATCATCAAATGTTTCCCTTTGTCCCTGGTTGCCTCCTTAATTGATGCCTTATGATCCAAATGATCCAAGTCCCTTGCATGATCCCATTTGTCCCTAATGTTGCTTAATTAAGATGAATAAATTCCCTCTAATCACCATTTGGAGATCAAGACTAGTTCTTGATATCCATTACTTACTGTCAACACATGTGTTTGCATGTGTGTGTGAGCTGCTTGTAGTGTCACTTGACTATTCAAGTTTCAATGTTGGTTACTTTTCCTCTAGTGCAAGAAATGGTTGAGCAGATGTTTATCCACTCGTTGGCCTTTATTCTTGGGTAGCTCAAAGTGTCATGCACTTACTCGGATCATCAAATGTTTCCCTTAATTTGTCCCTGGTTGCCTCCTTAATTGATGCCTTATGATCCAAATTACTATATTATTGGATTGAGTGATATGGCTACTCGCTTGTTTGCTCTCCAAATGCTATATATGTGTATTTGACCATGCTTATGATGGATTTCTTTTAAGGACTCTAGCTAGATTAGAGGGGAAAAAGTTGCTGCTTTGTTGCCTATGATAATGGATCATCAAATGTTTCCCTTTGTCCCTGGTTGCCTCCTTAATTGATGCCTTATGATCCAAATGACCCAAGTCCCTTGCATGATCCCATTTGTCCCTAATGTTGCTTAAGATGAATAAATTCCCTCTAATCACCATTTGGAGATCAAGACTAGTTCTTGATTTCCATTAGCTAGACTCCAATATTAAAAATGTCTCCCAAATATGGAGACAAACATTTTAACATTACCCCAAGTGATTTACTTGTCGATGATTAGATGGTTGGTCGATCACTCGTACACTCGGGGTGGAGCAAGTGAGGCTTGGTGTGATGGCACAAATATCAATATCTTGTGCATCCTACCCGGCCTCACTTACTCCATCTCTCGGATGTTAATATTTGTTTCGACCAACAAAGTATGAGGCATTCCATTTAGTTGATACCACTTGGCTCTTTCTTCCATTTTAGTGCCGATGATTAGAATGTTCGGTCAATCAGTACACTCCGGGGTGTCGCTAGTGAGCCCGGTGTGATGGCACAAATATCAATCTCTTGTGCATCCTACCTGGCCTCACTAACGCCATCCCGGGATGTTCATATTTGTTTCGACCAACAAAGTATGAGGCATTCCATTTAGTTCATACTAGCTACTTCTTAATTGCATTGGCCTTTCTTCCATTTTAGTGCCGATGATTAGAATGTTTGGTCACCTATACGCCGCAATATACTTTGTAGACGAGCCCCCTTTCCCGGCCGCCGTTCCGTGAACGAGTCCTTGATGAGACAACAACGCCGACATGCCTCTCCGGCGCAGCACCACTTTTCTTCTCTCGCCGTCCGATACGTGAACGAGTCCTTAATGCCAAGACGGTGCCAGCCTCCCTAGCATCATGCCGACCCTCGTTGTCGCGCTTCAGGCCGTGTCGATCATGCGCCTGCACTCTTCGCCTTCTTGCCCGGTGAACTAATAGACTAATCGTTGGAATAAGGAAGCCGATGACGGCCGATCGCAATTTAATCTTGCGACCGGCTGTCATCGGTTTCCTTATTCCAACGATCAGCCTATTGGTTCACCGGGCAAGAAGGCGAACGAGCAGTGGCGCGGACACACGGCTTGAAGCGCGGCAACACGGCCCGGCATAATGCTGGGCAGGCCGGCACGGTCTTTGCATCAAGGACTCGTTCACTGGACAGCGAGGGACTGGCGTGGTTCCGCGCCGGAGATGCAGATCGGCGTTGTTGTGTCGTCAAGCACCCGTTGACGGAACGCCGACCGGGGAAAGGGGGCCCTTCCGCAAAGTATTTGTGTTGACCAACAATGTATGAGGCACATATTCTATTTTGTCATTCCATTTGCTTTGAGATTTTCAAAATGCCGATGATTAAAATGTTTGGTCACCGTACACTTGGGGGTGGCGTAAGTGAGCCTGGTAAGATAGCACAAATATCAATCTCTTGTGCATCCTACCTGGCCTCGCTTACCCCATCCCTAAATGTTAATATTTGTGTTGACCAACAATGTATGAGGCACTTATTCCATTTTGTCATTCCATTTGCTTTGAGATTTTCAAAATGCCGATGATTAAAATGTTTGGTCACCGTACACTTGGGGGTGGCGTAAGTGAGCTCGGTAAGATAGCACAAATATCAATCTCTTGTGCATCGGACTTGGTCTCACCGACGCCATCTCTAAATGTTAATATTTGTGTTGACCAACAATGTATGAGGCACTTATTCCATTTTGTCATTCCATTTGCTTTGACATTTTCAAAATGCCGATGATTAAAATGTTTGGTCACCGTACACTCGGGGGCGGCGTAAGTGAGTCTGGTAAGATAGCACAAATATCAATCTCTTGTGCATCGGACTTGGTCTCACTTACACCGTCCCTGAATGTTAATATTTGTGTTGACCAACAATGTATGAGGCATTTATTCCATTTCTCTTGTGCATCGGATACTTGTTGGTCTCACTTTCTTCCATTTTCATCATAGTAGGAACTGGATGGAAGGACCCCGATGCAAGCGAGCCTGGTGGGTAGAGATGACTGGAGCAAAGGAGGAACCGGATGAAGACTACTTTGTATCTCGAAATTGTGAATTTTGTATGAATTAAGAGTTGTATGCAAAACATTTGACACTTGCCACTATATATGTATCTCGATCGGGCTCTAAGTAATGTGATGATGATGTCTATGTTATATCCGTGCAATGTACATGATATTTATATTATATCTGAATGTTGCTGTATATAACCTGTGTATCTGTATTGTGTATCTGTATTGCTGTGTATAAACTGTATATGTATACCGAAGCAGCACAAAATCGTGTATAATACAAGCAAATTCCGTGGCGCACTAAGAAGCAATTCGTGGCGCACCCTTTTCGTGGCGCACCTAAGAACAAGTGCGCCACGTAAACCTTATTTTTGTGGCGCACAATCAGGTGCGCCACAGAAAGCTTATTTTTGTGGCGACGTTTCTGTGGCGCACCACCCGTGCGCCACAGAATCAAATTTTCGTGCGCCACTGATGAGGCTTTTCCTACTAGTGAGCCTCGATCCACTTGGTAAACTTGTCGACTGCAACCAGTAGATACGTGTGACCTCCAGGCGATGATCTTGGCAGCGGTCCAACTTGGTCGAGTCCCCATTGTGCGAAGGGCCACGCGAGAGTTATCGTCATCAGATCTGTTGCGGGAGCGTGCGGTTTTGGTGCGAAACGCTGACAAGGGTCGCATTTCAGGACCAGGTCCCGAGCATCCGATGCTGCCGTTGTCCAGTAAAATCCTGCTCTGAAAGCTTTCGCCACGAGGGCCCTGCTGCTTGCGTGGTGTCCACAGGTTCCTTCGTGTATCTCGCGTAGCTGAGCCTTTCCGTCGTCGATGGCGATGCACCTTTGAAAAATGCCAGAGATACTACGTTTGTAGAGTTCTCCGTTTACCACAGTGAAGGCTTTTGACCGTCTCACAATTCTCCTGGCTTCCACCGGATCCTCCGGTAGTTGCTGCTCTATTAGGTATGCTAAAAAAGGTTTGGTCCACATAGGTTCTAGGAGGAGGACCTACTCTGCGGGCCGAGACGAAGATTCTTCGACAGTTTGCTGCAAGCTTGCTTCTCGATCGTCGGCCGATGATTTTAGATGTGCCGATACTTTCTCCTTTATCGACCGTTGAGTGATAACTTCGTAAAATACTCCGTCTGGGATGGGAGAGCTCATGGAACCAATGTTCGCCAAAGCGTCGGCTTCCTCGTTGCTGGCTCTGCCGATGTGCTTGAGTTCGCACCCTTCAAATTTGGCTTCCATATTCTGGTATAACTGACGGTAGGCGATCATGTTATCGCTGACCGCGTCACATAAATTCATGGACTGCTGCACCTCCAGGTTCGAGTCTCCATAAATTTCCAGGCGAGTTGCTCCACATGCCTTCGCCATCTTCATTTCGTGCAACAGTGCTTCGTATTCCGCTTCATTATTTGTCGGCAGGGAGAAATTCATACGTAGGTTCATCTTGTCCCCTTGTGGCGATATCAATATCACCCTTGCACCTACGCCCGTACTCCGCTTTGATCCGTCAAAGTACATTGTCCATGAGCCAGACATGTCGGGTGCTACCGGTGTTTGTGACTGAATCCAGTCCGCCACGAAATCTGGGAGGAATTGAGATTTGATCGCCGTCCGGTTAACGTAGGTAATGTCGTGTGGTGCTATCTCGATGGCTGTAACATCCCAAATTTTTAAACAACGAAGAAATTAAATTTCCATTTTTTTTCAAAAATGAGAACCAACAAAAACTTTTATTACCTAGGGTGCTATGCATAGTGCTCATACCCAATACTTGTGTTATTGCCATGATTGTTTTTTTATTACATTGAACATATTTCCAAAACCCTAAACCCTAACCTTCTCAAAACCAAATAGGCTCAAATAAGAAGGAACTAAAATAAAATAAAAAGACATATGTGGGCATATAGCCCTATTATGCAAATCTTGACTAATACCCTTCTTACTTTTCTAAATAGTGGTGAACCATTGTTAGACCCCACTAAACCCTAAACCTCACCCCTCTTCTCACCATCCATTATAAACAAAAATCAAAAGAAATGAAATTAAATAAAAAAGGGCCTATGTGCCTATGGCTATTTTTGGTAAAACTTTTACCTAGGCTTTTCTACCTTGTTTAGAGGTTTTGAAAACATCAACAAACCTAACCTAGTCCTTACCAACCAAATCAAGTGAGAAACAAAAATAAAATAAACATATGCATGGAGGCATATGTGGCACATAGCCATATTACCAAAACTTGACCTAAGCACCTCTTCCTTGCCCAAATGGTTTGAAACCAACACTAAACCTCATCTAACCCTAAATGGACCCTAGACCATGCCTAAGTAAAGCAAAAAAAAAAGGAAAATAAGAAATTAAGAAAAATGCACTTCATCACATACATGTGCTTATGGCCATTTTGCAAAACTTTGACCTAGGCCAATTGGGCTTGAACCATTAGTTGTAGAATGTTAATAAACACTTAATAACACTTTTTGAATCAAAGAAACCCCAAATCAAAGCAAAGAAAAATTCAATTCCAAGCTACATATGATAATGGTCAAATCTGCCCATAATAAAATGTTACCCACTTTGAGCCTCTCTATTTGAAGAGTTCTAAACTAAACTTTGCCAACTCTTTGCACCTAATCCAAGCCAACATCAAGGTAAACAACTTTGCTCAAACACACCCCTGCAAACTCATCTTGGATTCAAAGATATGATCAAGCAAAGTGGAGACATTGAGACAGATTTAAGATAATGTGCATTTTGGATTTTTGCAAAACAATTCAAATTTGACCACCACTACCACCATTCTTCTTCAAATATTATATGATAACACTCCACCAAAATTCATTGAAAATTTTTAAAGTTGATTTCTTTCGGCCATATCATCAAACACCTTGTGTGCAACTTTTTGCCAACTCAATGCATGCCATTATTTGCTGGGTCTTTGCCTGAACCATCTTGCACAAGTCAGCACACACACTCTCCTCAATCCCCTGGACCAAGCCAAGACCTCTCCACCACTGTGCCAGGTACCAAATTGACCAAATGATCATCATGCCGTGACCTCATGTCATCACCATGCCCATTTCTTTTCCTCTCACTTCTGGCCGACCTAAGCATGTCCTTCAGTTCACCCTCACTCCACTGAACACGATCGTGTCAGCCCTGGTCCAAGAAAATGCACACACGCGCCAGAACGCAACGTGCCCATGACGCCCAGCACATGCCAGGACGCGCACGGACACCCACCGGAGCGCGCCAATACGTCGCCCGTTCCCGTCGACGCTGACCACGCCTCGCCCTCTCCCTCTCTCCTACGCCACCACCAGGTCACCACCTACCTCCCAGACACCGCCATTGGCTCTCCCGCGCCCCGTGCACGACGACATCGTCGACCTCTACCGCCACGGCCTGCGAGGACGATGACGTCTCCCGAGCTGCTCCGTCCTCCTCTGGCAGCACCACGACGCGCGTCAACACCGCCTCGACGTCGTCTACAGGACACCACCATCCCTCTGGCCCAGCGTGACCTCCCTCGCCTTTGTCATCGACGACCTGCTCCGCGTCTCGCAGCAACCCTGGACTCTATAAATAGAGATCACACTAGCCCACATTCTGCACACCAATCTTCCTCCCTCACCTCACAACCTCTCCTCGAGCAGCGCCGCCCCCAATTTAAGCCGTAGTCCACCAATTGCTTGCCGGAGCTCCGCCCGTACCCCTGCAACCTCGCCGGCGATTGGAGCCACCATTGGAGCTGCTGTCGGTCCCAAGCGCCTCGCCGTCGTCTTCCACGACTTCTGCCCGCCTCGCTGATCCCTCTGGACGCCGGTAACCCTCCTCCCTGGACCCTCCTGGCTGCCGGTTAGGGTTCGTGCTCGTCGGAGCTCATCCCCGACGAGGATGATCTCTGGACCGTGCGATCATCTTTTAATCGAACGGCTGCCATCGCGTATCGTTTCGCTAAAGAAAAATAGAGGCTGATAGTGGACCCCACCGTCAGGCTCCACTCGTCCCGCGTGGCAGCTCAGCTGGGCTGGCCCGTTTAACTCTCACTGGCCCAATAGCTTTCCCGCCTAAGCCCACTTTTTGAATTCGTTTTAAACCTTTTCTTTGATTTTGCTTACAGATACTTTACTAAAAATCAAATAACTTCAAATCCACCAAACCAAATTTGACCAATTGGATATTGTTGGAAAGCTTAAGAAATTCTCCATCCAACCCCACTGGATTCAATCCAAGATCTCTTGTAGAATTTGAATAGTAAAAAATAACAAGTCAGAGAGTTTTCAGAATTCAAATAAATTTATAAAATCAACCATAATGAATTTTGAGATGATTCAAATTCTCATAATTCACTTTTCAAGTACTCTAATTGTTTATGCAAAAATATGATAGGGTTGCTTCATATGATCATGGGCTGGAATCAAGAATTGGCTATGTAGTCAATACTAGCCCATTTAAATTATTCCCAAATTTAGGATTTTAAATCTATGAGGAGTAGCACCTCATTTAAATCACATTCTCAAGTGATGCAAGGTGAGGTGATGATATTTGTATTCATGACCCCATATGTTCTTCTTGAGAATATTAAATCATTTCAATAGTAGTATTTAAATTATTTCAAAACTATGTATTAAATCATATGAGATGTATTCTTCTCATTTAAATCTTTGTCTCAAGTAAATCAACATGAGGTAGTGACTATGGTCTAATTGATATCATATTGAATTATTTGAGGACATTAAATCATTACCATGTTAGGATTAAATTGCATGAGGTGCATCACCTCATTTAAATCATTTTCCTAAATGATAATTATGAAGTGTTGACCTTGGTCAACATGAGTTCATATATTATCGTATGAGGAGATTAAATCTTAACAAGATTCAATGAGAGGAAATTATTTCTCCAAAGAATTAAATAGAAACCTTAATTAATATTTGTAATGAGAGGAAATTATTTTTCTTAAGCAGAAAACAAAGTCAACCAAAACAACAATAAGGTTGTGATGCTAGCCTAGCTTGTGTGACTCATGTGTGTGCTTAGCCTAGTGCTTAAGTTTTGTTTGGTGATGGTATGTATCGTATTCGTTTTTAGACGCTAGTACCGAGTAGTATCCAGAGGAGGAGGAGGTCTACTTCCAAGGAGAAGAAGACCACTTTGATCAATACACCAACCAAGGCAAGCTAATATTCTTGCAAAGTGAAAAGCTCTACAAGAGCAAGGCATCACCACCTTTTTACTTTATGCTTAATGAGCCTATCCCAAGTTTTTACTTACAAGCTTTTACTTACAAGCTTTATTGCTTTGTTTTATCAAAGTACGTTTTGATTCATGATTCACTTGGTCTAGAGTGGAACAAGATCATCAAAGTTAGCCTATGGCAATCAAAGCTAGTTAGCACCCCTCATGACTAGTTGCTAGTGCTAACAAATAAAATTGAATACTCTAGGTGGGAACAGGTGAAATGAAATGACATTGAAAACATTGGAATGATGATTCATTCTATTGAAAGATTTTGAAGGTGAATATGACTTGTGAATGACATGGTGAAATTTACAAAAACTGATGGTTGGGTTCGGATGCGATACCATTCCAATTTACAAGTACCCCCACAATACTCGATTATGGGTAGGGCTTAACTGGAAGTTTATGTGTCTTAGTATGGGTTCCCTCTAAACAAGCGTCATCGGGGTTATGCCGAAAGCTGCCTCTACCACAAAAGAAATGATGAGAAATGACGTGAAATGAGGTGAATGTCCGGCCCAAGCCCTGTGCAGTTCCCAGGCTGAGCGTTTGTCTTCACTGGGAGGCCAAGCTCATGGGGAGAGGTGCCTATACTAGGATATGTAAGTGAAAGGTTATGGTTGATGATCCGCATACTGAGTATGATTATTCAGGGTTATCCCTGACGGATGTAATCAAATGTTGTGGCACAAGTGTGCAACCTCTGCAGAGTGTAAAAATATTCGAATAGCCGCGTCCACGGTTAAGGACGGTTGGAAAGGCCATACTGTTCCGTCATCAGATCATTTTCAAAAATGTGACATGTGACTTGTGACTTGAACTTGAAAGGTGAAAGGTGAATTTTACTTGAATTACAACAGAGTTGTGGGAATGACACTAATGTTCCCACTTGAGTTAGTTAGCAAATGAAGAGGCTTTTACTAAATGTTTGTGAACTAAAATTGGCTTTATGCAAATAAACTTAGAGCTTAGCACCCCTTACTATAGTTGATAGTGCTTACACTAGTATTAGTTTGCGAGTACTTTAAAGTACTCATGGCTTTGTCCCTGGCTATTCAAATGGCCAGACTGTGAAGAGGAGTATCAGAACCAATACGAGGAAGATGGACCGCAGGACGTCTACGACAACTAGGATCACTCCTGACGTCAACAGTTGCCTGTGGAACAGATGAACAAGACCGCTACTTCGCTTCCGCTATGTGTTTTGTAATAGGATCTCTAGATCCACTATGATGTATTAAGACTGGATCATGTGATCCTTTATTGTAAGACGATTATGTGTTGTAATTAATGATGTGTTGTGATATCAATCTATTATGTCTCGCAAAAACAATATTCCTGGGATTGCGATGAATGGCATAATAGGCATCTGGACTTAA
This sequence comes from Lolium rigidum, assembly GCF_022539505.1. Classification (NCBI taxonomy): domain Eukaryota; kingdom Viridiplantae; phylum Streptophyta; class Magnoliopsida; order Poales; family Poaceae; genus Lolium; species Lolium rigidum. The sequence continues at coordinate 271,117,571 of NC_061511.1, forward strand.
AAATCCGGGTGTTGACAAGTTGGTATGAGAGCCATTGTTGACCTTAGGATACCCTAGTTAGAATGGACGTCTGAAAAACTAAGTTTAAAAACAAAAAAAGTGAATATTTATAAAAAAAAATTATTCTCACTCTTATCCTTGAGATCTTTTCAAAATAAGAAGTCCATGCTCTACTTTTCCTTGGAATTCTACCTAAAATTTTGCACACTTGATCACTTTAGTAGAACTCACACCTACGCAAGAGAGCACTAGTATGAGTTTGTATCTGTTCCCTTGTATCGTAGAGCGATGAATGGTTCTTAGAACCAACGGTGTGTTAGCTTTGTAATATGTGATGTTTGGAATGAATGAAAAAGTGTTGTTGGTTTTTACCCCCTCAACACTACTCAATTTTTGAAACTTTGTGAACTTTAACTCAAACAAACCATAGAAAATTTGCCTCTTATCTTATCATCTACCTCAATGATCAGATGGCCCCTCCTACCCGCAACAAATCCCGTGCACAGGCCAACCAGATGCAGATTGAGCACGCCAAGATGACTGACACCATCAACATCCTTGCAATGGAGCGCAAGGCACTTCGCCATCAGCACGCCAAGAAAGACTACCTCATTGCTCGCCTCCGCGTGAGGATAGCATCACTGGAGCAGCTCATCCCAATACCCAACCATGCCTACAGAGACAAGTACACTGTGACTTGCTATGAATGTGGTGTTACTGGTCATTACTCTAATAAGTGCCCGATGAAAGCCGCCAACAATGCCCCAAGGACTGGAAGCAATGTTGTACCCATTGCCCCAAAGGACAAGCCAACGGTAACCTGCTATGAATGTGGAACTGTAGGTCATTACTCCAATGAGTGCCCCGAGAAGCTTGCCAAGATTGCCGCCAATACCGCTGCACCTGCCCAGCAACCGCGCCGCTTTGCAGCAAAAAGGAACCAGAACAACCGCAACGGCCGCCTCTACCACATCAATGCAACAGAAGCACAGGAAGCCCCCCAGGCCATGCCAAGTATGTTTTCCTATTAATCCAATTGCCCAATCTCTCTTAGGAACCTAACTTTTCTTAAAATCTCGGGACGAGATTTGTTTAAGGGGGAAGGGTTTGTAACATCCCAAATTTTCAAACAAAGAAGAAATTAAATTTCCATTTTTTTCAAAAATGAGAACCAACAAAAACTTTTATTACCTAGGGTGCTATGCATAGTGCTCATACCCAATACTTGTGTTATTGCCATGATTGTTTGTTTATTACATTGAACATATTTCGAAAACCCTAAACCCTAACCTTCTCAAAACCAAATAGGATCAAATAAGAAGGAACTAAAATAAAATAAAAATACATATGTGGGCATATAGCCCTATTATGCAAATCTTGACTAATACCCATCTTACTTTTCTAAATAGTGGTGAACCATTGTTAGACCCCACTAAACCCTGAACCTCACCCCTCTTCTCACCATCCATTATAAACAAAAATCAAAAGAAATGAAATTAAATAAAAAAAAGGGCCTATGTGCCTATGGCTATTTTTGGTAAAACTTTTACCTAGGCTTTTCTACCTTGTTTAAAGGTTTTGAAAACATCAACAAACCTAACCTAGTCCTTACCAACCAAATCAAGTGAGAAACAAAAATAAAATAAACATATGCATGGAGGCATATGTGGCACATAGCCATATTACCAAAACTTGACCTAAGCACCTCTACCTTTCCCAAATGGTTTGAAACCAACACTAAACCTCATCTAACCCTAAATGGACCCTAGACCATGCCTAAGTGAAGCAAAAAAAAGGAAAATAAGAAATTAAGAAAAATGCACTTCATCACATACATGTGCTTATGGCCATTTTGCAAAACTTTGACCTAGGCCAATTGGGCTTGAACCATTAGTTGTAGAATGTTAATAAATACTTAATAACACTTTTTTAATCAAAGAAACCCCAAATCAAAGCAAAGAAAAATTCAATTCCAAGCTACATATGATAATGGTCAAATCTGCCCATAATAAAATGTTACCCACTTTGAGCCTCTCTATTTGAAGAGTTATAAACTAAACTTTGCCAACTCTTTGCACCTCATCCAAGCCAACATCAAGGTGAACAACTTTGCTCAAACACACCCTTGCAAACTCTTCTTGGATTCAAAGATATGATCAAGCAAAGTGGAGACATTGAGAAAGATTTAAGATAATGTGCATTTTGGATTTTTGCAAAACAATTCAAATTTGACCACCACCACCATTCTTCTTCAAATATTATATGATAACACTCCACCAAAATTCATTGAAAAATTTGAAAGTTGATTTCTTTCGGCCATATCATCAAACACCTTGTGTGCAACTTTTTGCCAACTCAATACATGCCATTATCTGCTGGGTCTTTGCCTGAACCATCATGTACAAGTCAGCACACACACTCTCCTCAATCCCCTGGACCAAGCCAAGACCTCTCCACCACTGTGCCAGGTACCAAATTGACCAAATGATCATCATGCCGTGACCTCATGTCATCACCATGCCCATTTCTTTTCCTCTCACTTCTGGCGACCTAGGCATGTCCTTCAGTTCACCCTCACTCCACTGAACACGATCGTGCCAACCCTGGTCCAAGAAAACGCACACACGCGCCGGAACGCAACATGCCCGTGACGCCCAGCACATGCCAGGACGCGCACGGACACCCACCAGAGCGCGCCAGTACGTCGCCCGTTCCCGTCGACGCTGACCACGCCTCGCCCTCTCCCTCTCTCCTACGCCACCACCAGGTCACCACCTACCTCCCAGACACCGCCATTGGCTCTCTCGCGCCCTGTGCACGACGACATCATCGACCTCTGCCGCCACGGCCTGCGAGGATGATGACGTCTCCCGAGCTACTCCGTCCTCCTCTGGCAGCGCCACGACGCGCGTCAGCACCGCCTCGACGTCGTCTACAGGCGCCACCATCCCTCTGGCCCAGCGTAACCTCCCTCGCCATCGTCATCGACGACCTGTTCCGCGTCTCGCAGCAACCCTGGACTCTATAAATAGAGATCACCCCAGCCCACATTCTGCACACCAATCTTCCTCCCTCACCTCACAACCTCTCCTCGAGCAGCGCCGCCCCCCAATTTAAGCCGTAGTCCACCAATTGCTTGCCGGAGCTCCGCCCGTACCCCTGCAACCTCGCCGGCGATTGGAGCCACCATTGGAGCTGATGTCGGTCCCAAGCGCCTCGCCGTCGTCTTCCACGACTTCTGCCCGCCTCGCTGATCCCTCTGGACGCCGGTAACCCTCCTCCCTGGACCCTCCTGGCCGCCGGTTAGGGTTCGTGCTCGTCGGAGCTCGTCCCCGAAGAGGATGATCTCTGGATCGTGCGATCATCTTTTAATCGAACGACTGCCATCGCATACCGTTTCGCTAAAGAAAAATAGAGGCTGATAGTGGACCCCGCCGCCAGGCTCCACTCGTCCCGCGTGGCAGCTCAGCTGGGCTGGCCCGTTTAACTCTCACTGGCCCAATAGCTTTCCCGCCTAAGCCCACTTTCTGAATTCGTTTTAAACCTTTTCTTTGATTTTGCTTACAGATACTTTACTAAAAATCAAATAACTTCAAATCCACCAAACCAAATTTTACCAATTGGATATTGTTGGAAAGCTTATGAAATGCTCCATCCAACCCCACTGGATTCAAACCAAGATCTATTGTAGAATTTGAATTGTAAAAATAACAAGTCAGAGAGTTTTCACTTTTCAAGTACTCTCAACCATAATGAATTTTGAGATGATTCAAATTCTCATAATTCACTTTTCAAGTACTCTAATTGTTTATGCAAAAATATGATAGGGTTGCTTCATATGATCATGGGCTAGAATCAAGAATTGGCTATGTAGTCAATACTATCCCATTTAAATTATTCCCAAATTTAGGATTTTAAATCTATGAGGAGTAGCACCTAATTTAAATCACATTCTCAAGTGATGCAAGGTGAGGTGATGATATTTGTATTCATGACCCCATATGTTCTTCTTGAGAATATTAAATCATTTCAATAGTAGTATTTAAATTATTTCAAAACTAAAATCATATGAGATGTATTCTTCTCATTTAAATCTTTGTCTCAAGTAAATCAACATGAGGCAGTGACTATGGTCTAATTGATCTCATATTGAATTATTTGAGGACATTAAATCATTACCATGTTAGGATTAAATTGCATGAGGTGCATCACCTCATTTAAATCATTTTCCCAAATGATAATTATGAAGTGTTGACCTTGGTCAAGATGAGTTCATATATTATCATATGAGGAGATTAAATCTTAACAAGATTCAATGAGAGGAAATTATTTCTCCAAAGAATTAAATAGAAACCTTAATTAATATTTTTTTTTAAGCAGAAAACAAAGTCAACCAAAATAACAATAAGGTTGTGATGCTAGCCTAGCTTGTGTGACTCATGTGTGTGCTTAGCCTTGTGCTTAAGTTTTGTTTGGTGATGGTATGTATCGTATTCGTTTTTAGACGCTAGTACCGAGGAGTATCCAGAGGAGGAGGAGGTCTACTTCCAAGGAGTAGAAGACCACTTTGATCAATACACCAACCAAGGCAAGCTAATATTCTTGCAAAGTGCGAAGCTCTACAAGAGCAAGGCATCACCACCTTTTTACTTTATGCTTAATGAGCCTATCCCAAGTTTTTACTTACAAGCTTTATTGCTTTATTTTATGAAAGTACTTTTTGATTCATGATTCACTTTCTCTAGAGTAGAACAAGATCATCAAAGTTAGCCTATGGCAATCAAAGCTAGTAAGCACCCCTCATGACTAGTTACTAGTGCTAACAAATAAAATTGAATACTCTAGGTGGGAACAGGTGAAATGAAATGACTTTGAAAACATTTGAATGATGATTCATTCTATTGAAAGATTTTGAAGGTGAATATGACTTGTGAATGACATGGTGAACTTTACAAAAACTGATGGTTGGGTTCGGATGCGATACCATTCCAATTTACAAGTACCCCCACAATACCTGATTATGGGTAGGGCTTAACTGGAAGTTTATGTGTCTTAGTATGGGTTCCCTCTAAACAAGCGTCGTCGGGGTTATGCCGAAAGCTGCCTCTACCACAAAAGAAATGATGGGAAATGACGTGAAATGAGGTGAATATCCGGCCCAAGCCCTGTGCAGTTCCCAGGCTGAGCGTTTGTCTTCACTGGGAGGCCAAGCTCATGGGGAGAGGTGCCTATACTAGGATATGTAAGTGAAAGGTTATGGTTGATGATCCGCATACTGAGTATGATTATTCAGGGTTATCCCTGACGGATGTAATCAAATGTTGTGGCACATGTGTGCAACCTCTGCAGAGTGTAAAACTATTCGAATAGCCTCGTCCACGGTTAAGGACAGTTGGAAAGGCCATACTGTTCCGTCATCAGATCATTTTCAAAAATGTGACATGTGACTTGTGACTTGAACTTGAAAGGTGAAAGGTGAATTTGACTTGAATTACAACAGAGTTGTGGGAATGACACTAATGTTCCCACTTGAGTTAGTTAGCAAATGAAGCGGCTTTTACTAAATGTTTGTGAACTAAAATTGGCTTTATGCAAATAAACTTAGAGCTTAGCACCCCCTTACTATAGTTGATAGTGCTTACACTAGTATTAGTTTGCGAGTACTTTAAAGTACTCATGGCTTTGTCCCTGGCTATTCAAATGGCCAGACTGTGAAGAGGAGTATCAGAACCAGTACGAGGAAGATGGACCGCAGGACGTCTACGACAACTAGGATCACTCCTGACGTCAACAGTTGCCTGTGGAACAGATGAACAAGACCGCTACTTCGCTTCCGCTATGTGTTTTGTAATAGGATCTCTAGATCCACTATGATGTATTAAGACTGGATCATGTGATCCTTTATTGTAAGACGATTATGTGTTGTAATGAATGATGTGTTGTGATATCAATCTATTATGTCTCGCAAAAATAATATTCCTGGGATTGCGATGAATGGCATAATAGGCATCTGGACTTAAAAATCCGGGTGTTGACAATGGCCCATTGGGACACTCGACCCGTAGCCTCTGGGTTGGTGAGTATATTCTTCAACGGTGCCTCGCTTACCACGATGATCGGGTGCTCCGTGAAATAATGGGGTACCTCTGCTTTGCTGGCGTGAGCACTTCGCTGAGGTAGTAAACGGTTCTTTGCACGCCGTGAACTCTTCATGCCTCTTCTCGTTCAACAACTAGAACGCTGCTAAAGACTTGCACCGTTGCTGCTATGTACATAAGAAATGTCTCTTTTTCGTGTGGGGTTACGAGTACTGGAGACGTTGACAAGATCTTCTTCAGATTATCAAAAGACTCCTGGGCCTCGTCTGTCCACTCGAATTTCTCTGACTTCTTCATCAGGCTATAGAAGGGCAAAAAAAATTCTCCTAGCTTGGCGATGAATCTACTGAGTGCTGCCAGCCGTCCTGCCAATTGTTGCACTTGGTGCAAATTCTTTGGCGGTTCCATGTCGAGAATGGCTTTGATCTTCAGAGGATTGGCCTCTATCCCTCTGGCTGAGATGAAATACCCGAGTACCTGTCCTCCTGGCACCCCGAAGAAACATTTCTTCGGGTTCAGCTTGATTTTATACCTGTCGAGGTTGTCAAAGGTTTCCCGCAAATCGTCGATGAGATTAGCGGCGTGCTTTGTCTTTACCACGATATCATCAATGTAGACTTCGATATTCCTTCCAATCTGCTCTCCAAGACAGGCTTGCATACATCGCTGATAGGTTGCTCCTGCGTTTTTCAACCCGAAAGTCATGACGTTGTAACAGAAAACGCCGTGCGAGGTGATGAACACGGTCAACTCTTGGTCCTCCTTCTTGAGCTTGATCTGGTTGTACTGAGAGTATGCGTCGAGAAAAGAGAGACGATCACATCCTGCTGTGGAGTCGACTATCTGATCGATACGAGGTAGTGAGAAGTGATCCTTAGGGCAATGCTTATTGAGACTTGTATAATCTATACACATGCGAAGAGCCGTTGTATCTTTCTTTGGTACCATGACTGGATTAGCCACCCACTCGGCTTCCTTAAGCTCCTGAATGAATCCAGCCTTGCGGAGCCGACTAACTTCTTCACCAATTGCTTTTCTCTTCGGCTCTGAAAACCGACGCATCGACTGCCGTACTGGTTTGGCTTTTGGTTCAACATTGAGGGCGTGCTCAGCGAGTTCCCTGGGAATACCTGGCATGTCGGATGGTTCCCATGCAAATATTTCCCAGCGCTCACGGAGGAACTCGATGAGCGCGCTTTCCTATGCGACAGCAAGGTCTGCCGAAGTATTGATTGTTTTCTTCGGGTCAGTAGGATGCACTTGTTGTTTCTTTGCCTCCTTTGCGACGTCAAATTCATCAGATCTTACGTTCCGATTATCAGCTAGTGGCTTTGTGTGGTCTGTGATAGCGTCGATTGCGTTCAGTTCTTCCTTGGCTCCAAACTTCGAGGCGATCTTCTGGAAGTCCCTGTCGCAGCTGTCTGAATGGTAGAAGCTTTCGTGGATGGTTATTGCTATCCCATTATTGCCTGGCATCTTCAACTTCAGGTACGCGTAATGGGGTACGGCCATAAATTTGGCAAATGCTGGTCTGCCGAGGATGGCATGGTACTGAGATTCCCAATCAACCACTTCAAATTCGATTTTCTCCTTCCTAAAGTTGCTAGGTGTACCGAAAACCACGTCCAGTGATATTTTTCCAAGGGAATAGGCGGATCGAGTCGGTATGATGCCGTGGAATCCTTTGTCGGACTCTCTTAGCATGTCGACTGTTAGGCCCATTGCTTTCATTGTGCTGGCGAATAACAGATTCAGGCCGCTTCCTCCGTCCATGAACACCTTGCTCATGGTGTACCCTCCGATCTGTGCCTCAAGGACCAGGGTGGCGTGGCCAGGTCTTGGAACGGCCTTCGGGTGATCTGCCTTGCTAAAAGATATGCTTTGGTCTGACCAGTCGATGTATTCGGGTGTGTTGACCATAGCAACTTCTGCGTACTTTACTTCCCGTGAGAACTTCTTGACTTCTCTCTTTGAAAAACTGGTTTTATGGATCATGCTGACCTGTCCGCGGGATTCTGGAAACACTTCGGTTGGTACGCACTTGTCTGCTCCTGCTGGTACGTACGGTTCTAGCACATATGGTTCTGCCGGATAACTATAGGGTGCCGCTCTTCTCTCCATTGTGTGAACTCTTGCCGCGGCTTCAGCCCTAAGATCGTCGCAGAACTGCCGAATTTCGAGGAACAGCCGACAATTTCTGAGCAAATGACTGGATTTTTCAAGGCCATCCTTCGGATCGATGTAAGAGTGTAGGTAACATGGTGCTTCAAGTTGCTCCGTGGCCGATAGGTAAGGTGTGCGAAGACGGCTCTTGTTCGGCTACGTGTTGTGGCATCCTCGTTCATACTGTCGGGGCTGGGTCGCGATTTGCTCTTCTTCTTCGCGACGTGAGTCCCTTCGTCTTTTCCTTTGCTCCTGTATGGCGCCGAAGCTGCTTCGACTGCTTCCTCCCGCACTCTTGGATAGGACTGCCAAAGCTGCTGCTGGCGTGATATCTTCTGGAGCCGAAGTTCTTGGGCTCAATGCGTTTGAACTAGGGAGGCGAAGAAACCCTCTAGAATCGATGATGAAGTGAACACCACCGAAAGTAGTATCCATGTTGCCGCGTGATTCTGCAGAGGCCGGATGTGACACCCCGGTGTGCGGTACGAACTCGAAGGATCCGCAGCGAACTGAATCCCTCAGATCTGATGGTGTTGGTGACTCCAGCACGAACACTGCAGACATGACCAGTACTGCCGCTGACCTGCCTTGTGCCGACAGGCTTCCCACAGACGGCGCCAATTGTTGAGGGTACTCCTCGGCAATGCCCTCCGATTGGGGCTTAGAGTTGATGGAATCATGTAGGCTGACACGAGACATCGGTTAACAGACAAGCGGGGAGAGTGATTTACCCAGGTTCGGGGCCCTCGATGAGGTAAAACCCTTACGTCATGCCTGTCTGATCTTGATTATGAAAATATCGGGTTACAATAGGGTGCCGAAGGTTTCGGCTGTGGTTTCGTCGAGAGGCTAAGTGCTACGTGGACCTAGCTCTAGTCTTGCGGTGGCTAAAGTTGGTAAGATTGATTGTGTCCCTCGGAGCCCCTCTCTTGGCCCTTATATAGGGGCCAGGTCTCAAGAGATCTGTCCGGGTACGACTAGGGTACAAAAGACCTAGCTCTAAAATTTCCTTGTTCGGTTCCTCTTCGTCTTGCTCTTCAAGGAATCTTCTTCGACACCGCCATAGTGGCCCACCTTGCCATCGGGTGTCTTCATGGGCCTCTAGTTGGGCCGTACGGGATAGGGCAATAACAGTTACCCAAAGGGTAATGCCCACGTCACCTTGTGCTGGTCCATCTTCATAATTTGCATCGGGTATGCCAATGTCGAGTACCCAAAGGGTTATGCCCACATCAGTAGCCCCCGAGTGTCTGGCCGAAGTGAAGCTTCGGGCAGGGACTAAAGTTGTCATCGTCCGAATGTCTTGATCATCTGCTGAGTCTTGAATCTTGTGCTTGATGCAGAGTCGAAGTTTCTTTTTGTCGGGTGCGCGAAGCGCTCCCGATGGGAGTAGCCCTTGAATCTATGGGCGGGTGCTTGCAGCCACGCATAGACTCAAGTTGTACTACTCGAAGATCCTGATGTTGATGTCTTCGGGTTTATTCTTCATTGTCGACGAGGCTTCCATTTTTTTATCGGGTGCGCAACTAGCGCTCCCGATGGGAGTAGCCCCCGAGCCTGTAAATGAATATGAAATAGTTATGTATAGTGTGTAAAAAAATGCTAAGTCAAATACCGTAGATGTCTCGGAGGAGTCGATGATTTAGATGATATCCCAGAGGAGCCGATGATTGGGGTGATATCTCAGAGGAACCGATGATTTGGATGATGTCCCAGAGGAGCCGATGATTGGGGTGATATCCCAGAGGAACCGATGATTTGGATGATGTTCCAGAGGAGGCGATGATTGGGGTGATATCCCAGAGGAACCGATGATTGGGGTGCTATCTCAGAGGAGCCGATAACTTTATCGGGTGCGCGTCTAGCGCTCCCGATGGGAGTAGCCCCCGAGTCTAGGCATGGATGCTTTGCAACCGTGAGTAGACTCAAGTCGAGCAACCCGATGTTTATAGTTTTCTTCAGGTGCCATTGACACATTGTTGTTTATTTCAAGGGGAAATTCTTAATGCACCTTGAGCATCGTTGATGCCATTGTTTGTAAGTTTATCGGCAGCAAATTATTTGAGTGATCAACTCATGTTGCAGGTTTTGCTAAACCTGTTGTATGTGCAACTTTGCTTTCAACCGATGCATGACTTGTCAGCAGCTCCCGAATAGATCGGTGGCACTAGATCTGCCGATGACTCTGTCGCTCTTAGATACTTCTGTAGTTTAAAGTATCGAGCGTGGGTCGTTTTCGTACGTGTCTCATGATCCTTGCTATCTGCGGCACTCTTTGAGGCATCTATAGCAAAGGAAAAGAGCAAGGTCCCCGTTGATTTTGCATCATAGCACTCGTAGTTTCAGAGGCTTTTTTAGAGTGCAATCTTTGGGCGTATTTTCCATCGAACCGATGTTCGTTGTAATATACGAACAAAGTTCCTGATGATGTAGTTCGGGTGTCCCGAATTACTGCAATTCTTCAAAGAAACAAAATTTGAGTCTTCATATCTTCTTGAATTCCAGTGAACCGGCGCTCCCGATGGGAGTAAGGAGTCTTCGTATCTTCTTGAATTCCAGTGAACCGGCGCTCCCGTTGGGAGTAAGGAGTCTTCATATCTTCTTGAATTCCAGTGAACCGGCGCTCCCATTGGGAGTAAGCGCAATAGTTTGAAGATACTCCAAGATCCCCCGAGTAATTCCAGCGCTCCCGACAGGAGCGCATCGGGTCAATATTATATAATATGATATCCATTGAATATTCCAGATGATGAATCCACCGACCCGAGAGTGCATCGGGAGAAGATATATCAAGAGCTGAAGAAGATAAATCCATCGAGTAATCATAGATGATGAAGAAAATAAATCCACTGACTCGGGGAAAATAAATCCACCGAGTAATCGAAAGTACTGGAGGTAACGATGTAATGGCGCCTCCCTAATCATCGGGTGTGGCGAAAGGAAGAGGAACACTTAGTTCTGCTGTAGCGAGGCAGTGGAAATAGTTGTGCCACCAAATAAAGTCCATGCGGCGGGCGCAGCCGAAATAATTGCCCCACCCAAGATAATTCATGCGGTGGGCGTAGTCGAAATAATTGCGCCACCCAAGATAATTCATGCGGCGGGCGCAATCGAAATAATTACGCCATTCAAGATAATCCAAGCAGTGGGCGCAGCCGAAATAATTGCGCCACCAAAGATAGTCCATGCGGCGGGCGCAGTCGAAATAATTGCACCACCAAAGATAATATGATGTAGCCACGCGGCGCCTGGCTGACATGGCCGATGAAGAGGACGCAGTTGATATGACCGATCCGCGGTGGGTGAGCATCCGAATATATTTAGTCCGTAATGTTGGGTCTGTGACACGCAAGCCCCCGAGTACGGCAAGTGCGCAACGGCAGGCGCGGTCAACCGAACAGAGTAATCGAAGTTTTGCTTCAATCTGCAGTTATATAATGGCACAAAAATCTGCGCGCAAATAATAGTACGAGTCAAAAATATTTGACGAAATATAATTTTGCAAGTAATAATTAACTGGAAATATAGCACCTGATAGTTTTGTATCGGATGAAGATGGCGTGTTGTCGAAGTCAAACGTCATTAGGCCAAAAGCAGTCGAGACGAACGGGCGCGCCGGACCGAGTCACACGGCGGTGTCGCATATTGTGATGGAGACGAAGGCAAATACGCAAGGATTGTTGATGTTGATCTCAGCTCCTCTGTAGCCGATGAAGATGACTTCTTTTTTTCTTTCTTGAACGCACAAGGTAGCCCTTAACTTGCCAACATGACTTTCTTTCCCTGGATGCATGCCATATTCTTTCTTGCGTGTAACTCTGATCCTCGCGTGAAGCTTTCGGACAGTACTCCAGTCAGCCGTAAAAGTTTCTGCACGCCTTCTCTTGGGACTTGATACTAATCAATCCTTGTTGCTTTCGGTTTGGCTGGTTAGACATACCATCACGTGGTACTTTGTGCTATTCCTGTGTCTTCAGTACGTATTTTCTTTGACCTCGCGCATTGTCTCGCTGAGACGTACTCCATCTAGTTGCTGACGATCTAAGTCAATCGGCCACAGATACATCGTGGGAGGACATTTGCTCAACCTTCTTGATCCAATCTTACGAAAAGTTATCGGATCTGGTGATGATTCCGCGAGACGATTTGACCCAGTGTTGAAGTTGAACGCGCTGAATCGACTTTGAAAATTTTGATGGATCCCGCCCGGATGACAAAATCCGGACGTCGCGCTTCCCACAGACGGCGCAAATTGATGAGGCGGTTCCTCGGCAATGCCCACCATGAGGGGCTTGGGTTTTAGAGAAAGGTGACGATGGAAGTTCCGGGAGCGAGACGGTACACGACGTACCCAGGTTCTGTCAACACCCGGATTTTTAAGTCCAGATGCCTATTATGCCATACATCGCAATCCCAGGAAGATTGTTGTTGTGATACATAACAGTTGAATATCATAAGTCATCATTCATTACAACCCATAATCGTCTTACAAAAGTAGATCACATGATCCAATATTACAACAATAGTTGATCTATTGATCAACGAACATCACAAATAGCGGAAGCGAAGTAGTAGCGGACTATCTAGTCCACAGGCCAACGCTTGACGTCAGGAGTAGTCCTAGTTGTCGTAGACGTCCTGCTGTCCATCATCTTGATACTGCTGCTCCTCTTCATAGTCCGGCCATTTGAATAGCCAGGGACACAACCGTGAGTACTTTTAAGGTACTCGCAAACTAATACTGGTGTAAGTACTATCAATTTTATTAAGGGGATGCTAAGCTCTAGGTTTATTTGCATAAAGCTAATTTTAGTTCATAAGCATTTAATAAAAGACTCTTTATTTGTTAACTAACTCAAGTGGGAACATTAGTGTCATTCCCACAACTCTGTTGTGATTCAAGTCAAAGTCACCTTTTACCTTTCAAGTTCAAGTCACAAGTCACCCTTCACATGTCACATTTTTGAAAATTGGTCTGATGACGGAACAGTATGGCCTTTCCAACCGTCCATAACCGTGGACACGGCTATTCGAATAGGATTACACTCTGCAGAGGTTGCACACTTGTGCCACAATATTTGATTACATCCGTCAGGGATAACCCTGAATAATCGTTACTCAGTACGCGGATCATCAACCATAACCTTTCACTTACATATCCTAGTATAGGCACCTCTCCCCATGAGTTTGGCCTCCCAGTGAAGACAAACCGTCAGCCTGGGAACTGCACAGGGCTTGGGCCGGACATTCACCTCATTTCACGTCATTTCACATCAGTTCACTTTCAACGGAGGCAGCCTCGGCATAACCCCTATGACGCTTGTTTAGAGGGAACCCATACTAAGACACATAAACTTCTAGTTAAGACCTACCCATAATCAGGTATTGTGGGGGTACTGAATAATTGGAATGGTATCGCATCCGGACCCAACCATCAGTTTTTATCAAATTCATCATGTCATTCAAGTCACATTCATCTTCAAGATCTTTCAAAGTCATTTCATTTCACATGTTCCCATCTAGAGTAGTCAATTTTATTTGTTAGAACTAGCAACTAGTCATGAGGGGTGCTAATTATCTTGTAGCTCTCTGGGCTAAATTTGATACTCTTGTAGTACTCTATATTTAGACCAAAGTTAACTATAAAAGGAAGCTTTAATAATCAAAGTAAGAGCTTGTAAAAATAAAACTTGGGATGGGATCATGAAGCATAAAGGTGAGTGTGCCTTGCTCTGGTAGAGCTTTGCACTTTGCAAGAATATTAGCTTGCCTTGGTTGGTGTACTGATCAAAGTGGTCTTGTTCTTCCTGGAAGTAGACCTCCTCCTCCTCTAGATACTCCTCAGTACTAGCGTCTAAAAACGGATACGAGATAACAATCACCAAACAAGCTTAAGATCTAGTCTATGCACACATAAGGTTTACACAATGCTAATCTATCATCACCACATTGCTATCATGTTGGTTGACTTTGTTTTCTTCTTAAGAAAAATAATTTCCTCTCATTACAAATATGGATTAGGGTTTCTATTTAGTTCCTTGAGGAAATAATTCCTCTCATTGAATCTTGTTAAGATTTAATTTCCTCAAATAAATAATATATGAACCCTTGTTGACCAAGGTCAACCATTCATAATCATCATTTGGGGAAAATGATGTAAATGAGGTAAAGTACCTCATGCCATTTAACACTACCATACCTATAATTTAATATCACCAAATAATCCAATATGAGATGATGTAGACCATGGTCACTACCTCATATTGATTACTTGGGACAAGATTTAAATGAGAGAAACCTCTCATATGATTTAACAAATAGTTTTGGACAATATCAATTGACTAGAAATAGCCATAGAGCCATTTTCTATTCTAGCCCATGATCATACAAAGTAACCCTGTGATATTTTTACATAAACATGTAGTGTATCTGAAATTTGATTTATGAGAGTTGGAACCAACTCAAAAGCATTTTTAGTTGATTTTTAATAAATGCTTGAAGTTGCAAAAGTCCCTGCCTTGTTATTTTTGTCACATTAATTCTACAACGAATCTAGTATTGAGGCCAGTGGGGTTGGATAGATCTTTTCCCTAGCTTTCTAACCATATGAAATTCATCAAATTTGGTTTAGCCAATTTGATTCTATTCAATTTTGAACAAAGCATCTGCAAGCAATTTAGATTTAAAACTAAATTTCAAATTTGAATTTCTGGGCCGCGCGGGAAAATTTAACGGGCCGAAACGGGGGAGAGGGAGGTGGGCTGGCCCAACTGCGCGTCCAGCGCGAGCAGGCCGCCTGACAGGGTGGGGCACGCCTGTCAGTGCCTCATAAAACCCGAAGCGGTATGTTCTATCGTGGACCGCACGATTAGAACGGGATCCAACGATGCACGTTCATCGTCGTCGACGGCGAGAGGGCTTACTGGCGCGGCGAGGGTTTGACATGGGCGAGCTCACCGGCGGTCGGCGAGGTTGGGCGTCGGCGGTGCTGGAGGTTGTCAATGACGGCAAGTTCAGCGGTGGTCGTGGGAGCGCCGGAAGTGGTCGCAATCGACGGCGGCGTCTGCTACGGTTCCGCGGGCTCCGGCGACGAATTGGCTTGCTCTGGTGGTCAATGTGGCTGGGAGAGGAGTGGAGGAGATCGAGAGGAGGGTGGGGAGCGAGGTGGTGTGCTCAGAAAGTGAAGGGGGAGGCTCTATTTATAGAGGCGAGGGGTGCCCGTGGGGGTGCGGCGAGGTCGACCATGGCGCGGTTGTTCTGATGAGCAAAAGGGCAAGACGAGGGCAGGGCTAGGTAGGCGAAGTCAAGGCGAGGCTGGGCGGTGCCTAAATTGGTCGGACGCGTGCGAGCATCTGCGCGGCAGTGGCGGGAGGTTTGCTTCGTCTCCGGCGACGGCGGGCGCGGGTCGGCGACAAGGAGTTGTCTGCCGTGTCCGTGGTGCTGTGGCGCGTCGCTGGGCGAGAGAGGGGGTCCAGGGGTGGTGCGAGGCGACAAGGCGACACGTGCCCTGGGAATGTCTGTGGGCGGTGCCCATGCCAGCATCGGCATGCTCTGGCCGTTGTGGGTGCGCTCTGTTCCCGATGTCGTGGCGCGTTTCTTCGACCGTGGCTAGTCCAGGCTGATCCAGTAGAGTGAGGTGGAGGTGTTTGGCAAGGTGGCCAGGGTTGGAGAGGAGGAGAGTGAGAGAGGGCATGCTCCATGGGGAACATGGCCGGCATGGCCTTGGCTAGGCCATGTCTTGCCATGGCTAGGGTTTCTATGCAGGGGTTTTGGTGAGAGGGGACCAGGGAACATGTGTGAAGCAAGTGGTAACCAGAAATTGGGCAAACACTATTTGAAATAGTGAAATTGGATTTGGTTGGATTTTGCTCACAAGGTGTTTGATGTAATGGCCGCATGAATTGCAATTTGAAAATTTTGAATGAAATTTGTTGGAGTTGCTTCATGTGATCAAACTCACACAATGGTGGTGGTGGTGTTCAAAATTAAAAAGATTTGTGAAATTTCAAAATAGGTATGAACTAGAATCTGTTAAAAAGTTCCAACTTTGCTTGAGCATAACTTTTGATCTAGGAAGAATTTGCAGGGGTGTGCTTTACCAAAGTTGTTCACCTTGATGTGGTCTTGGATGAGGTGCAAAGAGTTGGCAAAGTTTGGTTTGAAAATCTCTAAATACAGAGGCTCAAAGTAGGCATCATGCTGAAAATGGCATATTTGACCATTAGTGCATGTGAGCACAATTTGATTTCAAATCTGATTTGATTTGAGTTTCTTTGATTCCAAAAGTGCTCATAAGTGTTTAGTAACATTCTCCAACCAATGGTGCAAGACAAAATGGTCTAGGTTGAAGATTTGCAAAAATGGCCATAGCCTCATATGTGAAGAATTGCATTTTTCTTATTTTCTCCTTTTCTCTCTCTTTGCTTCACTTAGGCATGGTCTAGGGTTTATTTAGTGTTAGATTGAGTTTGGCAAAGGTTTCAAACCATTTGGGTAAGGTATGAGGGCATAGGTCAAAAATTTGTCATTATGGCTATGTGCCACATATGCCTCTATGCATATTTTGTTTTATTTTTGTTTCACCTTTGATTTAGTTGGTAGGTGATAGGTTGGTTTGTTGATGTTCTTCAAGCCATCTAAACAAGATAGATCATGGCATGATTGATTATTTGCAAAGATAGCTATTTGCTCTCATATGCTTTTTCTCTTATTTTGTTTTGTTTTCTATTTGTTTCTCATATGTTGAAAAGGGTAGGGTTTAAGATCATTTCCAAAATACTTTAACAAACAATCATGGCAAGAATCATCACACCCATGCATGAGCACTATGCTCCAAACTTAGTTTAATAAAAGTTTTTTGTTGGTTCCAAAATTTGGAAAAAAGGAAATTCATTTTATTCTTTGTTTGAAAATTTGGGATGTTACAGGTTCACATCCCCGCGGTGGAGGATCGCTACGTCCTGCTAGCAATCCACTATATGAATATATGTGTACAGGCGGCCGCCATAGGCGGAGTTGTTGGATCTAGTCTAGGTCTAGTTCGCGGGTTGCGTCGTCTAGGCGTGTCGCCTCTATGTTTTATGTTTCGGATTATGTGTCCCTAAGGGGTCCCCCTTCCTGGCTTTATATATCAGCCAAGCTAGGGTTTACAAGAGTCCTAGTAGGATTCGTATTGGAGTCTTCTTTCCTTGTAGTCCAAGTTGATATTCCTTGCGGGTCTAGCTCATCGAGTCCTTGTGATGGTCCATCTTCATAATTTGCATCGGGTATGCCAATGTCGAGTACCCAAAGGGTTATGCCCACATCAGTCGAGGTCTTGCTAACAGGGCTTGATTGAACATTTTGAGGTCCCTGAACCCCATACCACCGTGTGACTTTGGTCTGGTGACCTTCTCCCAAGACATCCAGTGCATGCGCCAACGTTCATGTTCATCGCCCCACCAAAAATCACGAACTATTTTACTAAGATCTTCCAAAAGTCCAACAGAGAACCGCAAAATGCCCATCGCATAAGTGGGTAGTGATGGGATTCGTAGCATAGAAAACAAAAAAATTCCTACCGCGAGAACGCAATCCAAGCCAAGATGCAATCTAGAAGACGGTACCAACGAGGGGATGAACGAGACTAACCCTTGAAGATTTCCAAAGCCTACAAGAGGAGGCTCTCGTTGCTGCGGTAGACGATCACTTGCCGCTTTCAAAAGCGCGTAGAAGATCTTGACGGTGCCACAATCGGGCAGCACCTCCGTACTCGGTCACACGTACGGTGTTGATGACAACGTCCTTCTCCCCGTTCCAGCGGGCAGCGGAAGTAGTAGATCCTCCTCGGAATCCCGGCAGCACGACGGCGTGGTGGCGGTGGTGGTGGAAAACTCCGGCAGGGCTTCGCCTATGCGCTGCGGGAGTATTATGTAGAGGAGGAGAGGCTAGGGTTTGGGGAGAGGGGGTGGCTAGGGCGCCGGCCATGGGCAGCCCTAGGTGGTGCGGCCAAGAGTGGCTGCCCCCTCCCTCTTTTTCTCATTATATAGGTGGAAATCCCCAAGAGTTGTAGTCCAAGTCTTCGAATAAGACCCCAACAATAAAACCTCCCATAGGTGGGAAACCTACTCAAGGAGGGAGTCCTACCCAAGGTGGGACTCCCACCTTTCCTTTGGGTGGGGTGGCCGGCCACCTATGGTGGAGTCCACCCAGGACTCCACCCTTTAGGGTTTGGCTGGCCATGCAAGGTGGAGTCCCTCCGGGACTCCACTTTCCATGGTGATTTCTTCCGGACTTTTCTAGAACTTTCTAGAACCTACCATAAATGCACCGGATCATTTCCAAACTTGGAATATGACTTCCTATATATAAATCTTATTCTCCGGACCATTCCGGACCTCCTCGTGATGTCCTGGATCCCATCCGAGACTCCGAACAAAACTTCGAACTCCATTCCTTATTCCATATCTACTTAAACTACATCAAACCTTAAGTGTGTCACCCTACGGTTCGCGAACTATGTAGACATGGTTGAGACCTCTCTCCGACCAATAACCAATAGCGGGATCTGGAGATCCATAATGGCTCCCACATATTCAACGATGACTTAGTGATCGAATGAACCATTCACATACGATACCAATTCCCTTTGTCACGCGATATTTTACTTGTCCGAGGTTTGATCATCGGTATCTCTATACCTTGTTCAACCTCGTCTCCGACAAGTACTCTTTACTCGTACCGTGGTATGTGGTCTCTTATGAACCATTCATATGCTTGCAAACTATTTAGACGACATTCCACCGAGAGGGCCCAGAGTATATCTATCCGTCATCGGGATGGACAAATCCCACTCGTTGATCCATATGCCTCAACTCATACTTTCCGGATACTTAATCCCACCTTTATAACCACCCATTTACGCAAGTGGCGTTTGATGTAATCAAAGTACCTTTCCGGTATAAGTGATTTACATGATCTCATGGTCGAAAGGACTAGGTAACTATGTATCGAAAAGCTTATAGCAAATAACTTAATGACGTGATCTTATGCTACGCTTAATTGGGTGTGTCCATTACATCATTCACATAATGACATAATCTTGTTATTAATAACATCCAATGTTCATGATCATGAAACTATGATCATCTATTAATCAACAAGCTAGTTATACAAGAGGCTTCATAGGGACTCCTTGTTGTTCACATAACACACATGTATCAATGTTTCGGTTAATACAATTATAGCATGGTATGTAAACATTATCATAAACATAAAGATATATTATAATAACCATTTATTATTGTCTCTTGGGCATATCTCCAACAGTCTCCCACTTGCACTAGAGTCAATAATCTAGTTTACATATGTAAAGATATAACACCTTGGCCTTCCGGTGCTTTATCATGTTTTGCTCACGGGAGAAGTTTTAGTCAACGGATCTGACATGCTCAGAAACGTATGTATTTTGCAATTCATTTGCGTCTCAACGCATCACTCATTTTCCAAATGAGTCGGCATTAAATATGTTTGGTCTTCTGGTGGAACCTTAATTCTGCGGTCTGAAATATGTCACTAATATTGTCACATACAATATAGCTTTAAAGTTCTGACACTATCGGAACTACAACAAGTTCTCAAAGAACTTCTCGACTCAACATCCTCAGTCATTGTCAAAACAATATCATGCTTTGCCTATGTTTGTAGAATCCGTCACAATATTTAGAACTCTTCTAAATCTAGCATTGTGTTACCTTTTAAACAATCTTATCTTATATTTACTAATTGGAGACTCCCATAAAGCCCTCACGTTAATCCTACAAATAGTAACTAATTGTCCGTCCGATATATTTGAAAGCTATACGCAGCCGTCGGATGAATTACAATTCACCACGCGTTTTTCCGCGAGACGCAAGTTTTACGTATTGTATTAGGACTTTCCATCGGGCCTGCCGAAAGAACATCTTCTTTGTTTTGCATCTCCCCCGTCCTGCAAGCAAATCATCGAGAGACCCAGGGCTCAATCCAACCTGGCCTTCCCGATCCTTTCCATCGTCAAGCACCAAATCCTGTCAGTTTCACCAAGGTGCTATCAACGTGTGCCAGGAAAGAGAAGCACCTACATAAGTTACGCTTGATCCTCTGTAAATATTCAGGAAGGATCGCTCTCCAGGCCATAACAAATATCCTGATTAATCCCAGCAGATTGTACGCCAACAGTTTGAAACAGAATAAGCGGCCGTCATCGTCGGCATAGCAGCCGATTGGACGAACAGCGCTGCCACAGTAGGCAGGTAAACCCTCATCCATAAAATACCCTGCACTGTATTACTGATTTGTTGAATTCATTAGCATAATTTCACAAATTATCTTACATCTTCCACAAATAAATAGGAACTTCAAGTATAGCAGCAATAATACCCCTGAACACGGATTATGAGCAGGAGGAAAGAAGGAGATCACCACAAAATCAAAAGAGTTTTGCACACGCACATGATTCTTCCAAGTGGCAGCCGAGGATACTGTTGATATTACCAAGGAAAAGATTTGTAATATTATTCCTGACCTATGAAAAACAGTTGTTATTGCTGCAGGTTCGCTTTGGATCTACAAGCCACTGAATCACATAGATTAACTCATAGAGGCCACCAGCCAACAGGTACACCACCATGATGGGATAAAACAGAGCATGATGAGTCACATGCAGTTTCATCGGAGATTGTATCACTGTGGAGACTGGATGAAATTTATCAACCACAAGTAGCTCAGAGGTCTTGATTGGAAAAATAATAGTTCACTGATGACATGGGAACATCTATACTATTGCCTGAGCGGCAGCGGCAAGTACAGAGCCACCTAAGAATGCTGCAGCAGATGAATTTCCAATATTCGATTTCTAATAATTTGTATGATATTTCCTTTTAAGTCCGATATTTATTGTTTGAAGCTGCCGCTTATAGAGTATAATATGAAAGTTGCAGCTATGAGCTTTTACATGTTTTTCATCAGCTACAAACTACAATTATGGATTACCTAGATTGCGTTCCATCATCTAAATATGAATATTTAATGGCCTGTTAGTTAAATAAGTTTACACTAAATTAGAAATTTTTATGTCTTCCATCAACTAAATATGAATATTTAAAGATGCATGCACTTACCTAATTATTTATCCTGATTGCAAATAGACATTAGAATCTTCATCTTGGGTGTTGATATGATCTTAGCTACTACCGGATGCTGTAATTTCATGGCCTAATTACATATCAAGATAAAAAAAATTGTAGATACAAGTCAAGTCTCCAGTTATGTAGGCATTGTCATGATACATTTTTTGTGTGGCAAATACGCAGAAATTTATTGTCTGTCAGGACATGGGCATCACCGTGTGGGATTTTCAGATAAATCATGGTAAGCTCGACATGCTGCATGGTTTCTGTCTAAACATACAGATACTCTAATACCTGCTTCCAGAGTGATTCTTTTGTGAAATAAAATATTGGTTGCTTCCGGGCCTGCTGTACAATTAAATAAGTAATTGATATTTTACAGTAGCATGGAGATGATTTCTCTAGCAAAGCGAAGCAGGTAATCCTATTTGGGCGTCGAAACTCGATAAACTGCAGGTGCACATCCGTTACGGCGTTGTATTTGCAACACTCATGATAATCTTGGTTGTGCCATTTCAGATGGATGTCTATTTTTATCCCTGCTCTCTGTTTTTGCAGGGAGAAGGTAACAACTCCGTCAGTGAACATGGTGGATAATTTGGATATCTCAGTTGATCAATTCTGCTTTGATATGATGCTGATCTTTATGTGTAGTCGTGTGGTTTGTTTAATATGTGGACTTTGAGCACTCTTTCAGCAGTACAGGCTCCATTTGCCAGCTTCTATGCATGCGTGAAGATGTGTCTGAACAGTTTCTACAGAAGCTAAGGTACCTACACTAATTTGATCCATATATGTTAGGGCGTTCATGGTTTTGATGGTTAATATATGCAGATGAGTGGGAATTAATGGGAAGGAGTCAGTATATCTCTGATGTCCTTTCTCATGCAGGCATGACATACTGCAATCCATCTCCTACTCCCATCGATACAAAAGCTAAATTACCCTCCTCCGTTGGGCCTCCTGTCGTCGACCCCTTCTCCTACCGCAGCTTAGCCGGTGCCCTCCAATATATTACCCTTACCCATCCAGAAATTTCCTATGTTGTCCAGAAAATCTGCCTTCACATGCACGATCCTCGCGAACTTCATCTTCTTCTCATCAAACACATTCTTCGGTACCTTAAAGGCACCCTTGATCATGGTCTCTATCTCACTCCTTCTCATTCCCACTCCTTAATTGTCTACTCAGATGCAGATTTATCCATACAAAAACAAATGCCGCATCTATTCAAGTGGTACACCGTACCATATTGTTGGAAACTTTATTCTGGATTTAGATGACATGTGCCTGAGGTTTGCAGAACCCTGTTTTTTGCAGCAATAGTCAGACATTTAAGCATGACAACAGAACAAGATTTAGTTAGTTTTTGTAACTTACAACTACTGTTTTTTTCGCTGATCTATTATAGCGCAGACAAGGTTGGGAATAACAATGATACTATCCTTTGTGTGCTGTAGCTTGGCTGCCGTTTCAGTCGAAGTAACACAACTTGGCTTTGTCTTTTGAATACCAAAAAAAAAAGGAATGATCATTTTAAACCGATGCCCCCAGCATGCCCCAGATATCTACAATTGTACTCAACCCTAGGACGATGTAAGTAAATATACTCCTTCATTAGTTGCATGTAATGTGGATGGTCTTAAAAGGCTGTAATCATATATTGCCATAAAAAATATATACTTGCTGCAATTTATTAATTATTTATGTAGCTTTTTTTTAGAGAATTATTTATGTAGCTAGGAAGAGTATTTTTTTGCATTTTTCACTATGTTGTTATTACTATATATTTGCAAGAATATAAGGAACATTATATAGAAATACCATATTAAGAAAATAAACCCTAGACAACAAAGACAAAGTTATAACATGCATTTACGTTTTAACTAGAATATCCTGTTCCATGCATATGATTCAGTTAATTAAAACAAATATGGATCGCAGTTCAATATAGGCCTGCCAAAATAAGATTAAATAGATGAAATAAATTCTCCGTTGTTCTATAAACCATGCCATCTTGAATTATCAATATGATTGAGGCAGCTAAAGCATGCATGTTTTTTGAACTAAATAATGTTAATATATCCATGTGTGTGACATATGTAGCCCGTGCGATGCACGGGTTGATGACTAGTACTTAGCCTAATTGAGATTTGAATTTCATTTTTATATGTAACCAAACAAATATCGGTGCAACACCTTACAGCGATTTGTTTGACATTACCCCATATAAAATTATATATATATCCTTGGTTCTTCTAAAGTACTCAAGGATATTCTTACTGTCGTCCAATGATCATCACATGAATCATTCTGGTATATGCTCATAACATTTTAGAGCACAGGACATCTGATTGTGTACATATTATTCGTGATCCATAATCACTCATGTGTTTTTACTCATTGAGTGTCAGATACACTCAAGTCTTGTTAAAACTTCACATGAAAAGAACACCTTCTTAATATTTCTATATTGAACTACTTCAATATCCATTCTATGTACTTTGACTTAAACTTATTATGTGTTTCAATCTATCTTCATAGATCTTGACACTAAATATGTTTCTGTCCATATTCTTTCATTGAAGTTAATTCTCAATGAAACCTTTTATAATCAAGTATATAATTACATCATTTATAACCAACTATATGTCATCTACATAAAGTATTATAAATATGTCTCAGCGCTCCCACTTAATTTCTTGCAAATGCAAGCATCTTCATCGTTTCTGATGAAATCCAAAACTTTTTGACTATTTCATCCGATGAAGATTCCAACTCCGCGATACACACTTCATCCAATTGAAGTTCGTATACCTATCTAGTATTCCACGGACTAGCAAAACAATTGGTTGTATCTTGTATACACCTTTAATACACACTTCTGTTAAGTAATGTATTTTGCCATCCTACTATCATATCTCATGAAAGAAATATGTAGCGATTACTAGAATAATCCACATAGACTATAAGCATTGCTACGGAAGATCTAATCTTATCGTAGTCAACTCTTTGAACTTTGTCGTAAACAACTTTTCGACAAGTCGAGCTTATTCAAAGATATTCCATCCAAGTCCATCAATTTTATAGATCCATTTACTTTCAAAAAGTATTCATCTATCTTGGATTTCATGGCGTATAGCCATTTTAACGGAGTCAGGGCCCATCATAACTTCTTTGTATGTAGTTGGTTTATCATTGTTCAAAAACAATCCTTTGTTCACAAATCATTTATTTGATCACAAAGTAAACCATACCTACAAGGTTCAATAAGTACTTCGATCTCCATGACTATAACATTTTGTAGACATGGGAGCCATGATCGTCGTGGCCGCTTCCGGAACCAATTCCGATGCTGCGCTACTCTGATCATTATGCTCAGGTTCATAAACCTTATCAAATTCTATTGTCCTCCCACTCAAATACTTCGCTAAAAACAATTTCTTGGAAATAAGTAAGAAACATCGACAAACACTTTTGTCTTTGTCTCCATAGTGGAAAGAATTCCCAATCAATTCTGTGGGATAACCAACAAAGACATTCATCCGATTTTGGTTGTAAACTTATTTACTTTATGCTATGCATTCCAAAATTTAAGAAAGGACTATTAGGGTTCATACTCATGCCATAACTCGTATGGTGTCATTTCAACGGATCATGATGATGCTCTATTCAGTGTAAAAGCGGTAGTCTCTAAAGCATAATCCACAAAAATATAATGGCATCAATATTTTATCTCATCATTGATCCAACAAGGTTTGGATACATCTCTCGGATACTCCATTATGATACTCCAAGAAACGTGAGTTGTAGAACAATTTCATAACTCTCTTAGATGTTCGCTAAAACTCGTAATTCAAATATTTCCCCCATGATCCAATCATAGATATTTGACTTTTCTATTTGTTGACTGCCAAAACCCACCGGCGGGCAGCGGCCTTGTCAACACTGTAGAGCCGGGGGGAGCCTAGAGCTGCGGCTGGCTGAGACCCCTCCGAGCGACGGCCCGCAATGCTCTTCTGGTCACACGCGGCGTTGCGAAGTGCAAGGGCGTGCCACCTGACCTATACCTGGTCAGGAAGGTGATGAGGTTGCCTCGCTTAGTTTCTGCAGGGCATACATGTAAACGTTAAATACGAGCCTCGATCGGCTCTCGAGGTTATCCTGTGAATCGGCTCAAAGAGCCGATCCACCCATGATCCGTACGGGGTGCACGAATACTTGGTGGTCCTGCTTGATCAAGATGAAGCTAATGAGATCTACGACGATTTAGGGTTTTCACCGCATAACCGGATCATCCTACTCCAGGTTGGGCCTTGCGGCCACGCACGGTGCTCGTAAGCCGATCCTAAACAAGGCCAAAAAACCAACATGAAGTTGATCCTAGGAACATCCCGTTTAGGACTTGCGAACGCCACCCTACGTGCCACTTGGATCCTCCCCCCATTGTAAGGCCAAACTATTGTAGATATTAAACTAATCCTTGTAGAACAAGGAGCAATCGTAAC
>NC_061511.1:271143587-271228643 GCF_022539505.1 Lolium rigidum
CAAAGATACTTTATAAAGCTACTTTAATCATAGATGATGCCGGGGTCTTCTTTAAACAGGGAGGCTGACGTCCTCCGGCTTCTTTCATCGTCATCCTCCTCTTTATCGTCATGCCTTCGTATAAAGCCTCTTTGCTTAGCTCATCTTTGTCTTCTAGCTCTAAAGAAGATCTTTGACCAGTCCGCCGGCATGCTTTTCTTTCCGGCATCCCGGTGTCTTCTTTACCTGGTTCCGGTATACCCCTCTTGGGGATACCGGCATAGTTTACTCAGTCAAACTCTTATCTTATGCTCCGGTATGATGATTAAACCGGTATCCTGATGGCCTAAACCATCCGGTTTGGCATGCCTTTGGCATACCGGGGGTCATCCCCCCAACATACCATAATTTAGAAACCCTAGTTCTAATGTAAGTAAGACCTTGAACCCATTATTTTATGTGTTCATCATAAATTGTTTCAATTCTAAAATCCTAGGGGTTTAGCCCATGTGATCATATAAGCTTCACCTATACCTATAAAACCCTAGTAAGAAACAAATGAATACATGCTTATGATCCACTAACATAAACCAAGTCACATGAGATTATCATTACATGTCTCCAATCTTAATTAAACCTATATGATTCACTAGTGCCACCTAGATGAAAACCCTAGCTTGTTAATTGGATTAGTGCCATTAATCACCACTCCTATATACCACACCATTAGGATCAACCTCAACCATCAAACTCTAGTAGAACCATGATGATCAACCCTAATACCAACCTTGTGTAGTAATTCACATTACATGCTCCTATCCAAATAAACCCTACTTGGGGATAATAAACCACCTAGTTTAGAAGCCATTAGTGATCACTTAATGAAGCAGATGTGACACCATAGTAAACCCTAATGACTAACTGATGAAACCACTTTGATAACCATCCCTTGATAGAATACCTATTATCAACCATGGTGATAAACCTACAAATACTTGCTACATATAAAACCATTCTACTTAAGAACCAATTAGTACCTATTAGTAAACTAAAATGAATCCAATAGTAAACCTTAGAAAGCCATAGCTCCTATGTCTAGTAGTTCTTATTCTTATTTAACCTGTTCTTCGAAAGATATTCTTTTGAAGTACAAATGTCAATCAAACCTTAGAAGCCCTAATCCTTCTTTGAAATACTCATTATTTCTTAAACAACATGTTCTTCAAAAGTTATTCTTTTGAAGTATAGTATAAGTAATCATCAACCATGTTCTGTAGAACTTAAAATTAACAACTGTTCTTTGCATATTATTCCACCACTATTCTTTATGTGTATGATTGTTATGATGTCTTATATCACTTAATTATGATGCTAATATAACCAAACCCTAATAAGAACCTTGTTTGAGAACACTACAACACAAACTACACATAGAGACGTTCAATTGTGGTGCTAAAAACACTTTAAAGCGTCACTACGCGCATGTACAGACGCTGGTGTAAAGCGTCATAGGAACGTCTTCTTATGCACCGTCTCAAGTTTCGTAAAGACGCATTAGAAACGTGTTTATATGGCATGAGACATTCATAAAGCGTGTATATCCTTTTAGAGACGTTGAGCTATATTCCTCTACATATCGTCCTTGCAGTACTTTCTTGCGTCCTAACGAATCTTCAGACGTTTTCTTCTTTTACATATGATTATTTTATTTTTGTGGCCAAATTCCCGCCGCACATAAGAATAATCATATACATGCTATCAGAGACCATAACCCAATAGAAAAATACAGTGTATTCTTTGAAAAAATAACATTATTTCTTGAGAGCAACAGTACTTTACAATTGATCTGTACATTTTGTTGAAACAATTACAGACTTGATGACACAAAATTCCTCCAAATCTTTTTCATTTTCTTCTAGTAGTTGGAATATGGCTACAAGCTTCCGCATGGAGAAATGGTACATCAGCTCTTCATCGCCACTAGTGTTGATTTGACTTGCAGTGTTGTGTGTTGTTGCTTGAAAACCTTCAGAAAAAAGTTCTCTGTAGAAAAAGTTAACTGAAACATAGATAAATAAATTGGTAGTAAATTTAATACAAGTTCTACTTTCCACATGCACGGATGAAGCACATACCATGGGTGTTTTACCATCAGAGCAGTATCCGTATGATGAATCATGGACCACCACCTCTTCACACTGATATTTCAGCCTCTTGTTGGCATAATGTTGCGTACCTATTGGCTGCTGCAGGAAAAACAGTTACTGAATGCTACGCATCCGTGCAGAATCATAGAGTGCTTACTTGTGTAGAAATCAAATTAGAGAAGTATAGCCTGGTTCCGAAGAAAACATATTGCTTACTTGTGTAGAAAACAAAAGGATAATTAGAACTTAGTTCAGAAACCACACTATGGATTCAGCTTGTGAAGCATGTACATCGTATCTGATACTTGGTTATGTACTTGATCAAATAAGGAAAGTCTTGGGCACATAACATACATGGATGCAGTTAGATAAATCAGTATTTTTTTTAGGGAATGCTCATGGTATATATGATTAAACGGGCCTAGAAATTAGAAGAAAACTAAATGGAATGTATGAATATTCATTTAATTCAGAGAGGTAGCTACCGAAATCAAGATAATCTTGTCTTACAGAACAGCAGGCTAACTCATACCAGAATTAGCTCCAGATGTGAGGCACAAATTAATCACTCTACTACCGTGGTGCACTCCATCTCTGGCTTGGCAACCGTACATACCTGTTTCCACTGCCTGGCGGAGCACACCTACCATGATACCTTTTCCTAACGAAAGACAAATCAGTCAGCCCGTTTGTTCTGTAAAATGTGACACTGATACATGAAGCTAAGTAGATCTAGCTTGATTACAGTATGGATCCACAGATTTTAGATGTCTAGCAGACGTTGGGAAAGAAAACAACAAATCAAACATAAAAGTGGCAATTGTTGATAAAATTTATTAATAGAGCAACATAGCACAAGCACCTGTGCAATTCTCGGTGACTACACTCATCGCAAGCCAAATATACGTTAGAAGATAATTAAATCCGATCCAGACCATAATTCTTTTTCTGATACGAGAAACATAAAATTCATCAGGTTTTTGGCCATTAGCACCGGTAGCAGAATACGATTCAAAAGGTCTCACCTGGGTGTGTTTTTCCCAGCCTACGAGCATAGAGGAAACAGATCAATGGCATGCCGATGGACTTCACTCCACGGTCCTGCACAGCATTCAGGGCATCTCCAGCGGCGCGACCGGAAATGCGTCTAGCGGGGCGACGCAAAGTGACCGGCCCGTCCGCGGAGACGCAAACCTGACCCAAATATGCGCCAGGTTTGCGTCTCCGCGGACGCTCGGCGGTCGCGGAAAATGTCCGCGTTGGGTACATCCGGACCCGGTCGGCAATGACTAGATAAGCAAAATATTTTTTCATTACTATTGATTGGCCAAAAGGACCATCTTTACAGAGATGGTTAGTCGAGTTAACCTAAAACTACAACGGCCGTACCTACTCGCCGTCGCGCGGCCTACACCGGCCTCGGTTACTCGCAGTCGCGCGCCCTACTACTGGCCGCCGGACGGGCCGGCGCCGTCGTCGAAGCGGGAGCGCTTCTTGCACTCCGCGCGCCGCACACGGCGGCGAACGGACATCTCGTCCTGCCGCCTGCGGCGTTCGAGGGCCTCTGCCAGGGAGCTGTCCCACAGGGCCGTCACCGTCGCAAAGGCCACCTTCGTAGCCGCCGCCTCCGCCGTCGCCCGGGCCTCCTCCTCTGCCGCCGCCTGGACCGCCGCCGCCGCCCGGGCCTCCTCCTCCGCCGCCGCCGCGTCCTCCTCCGCCTGGACCGCCGCCTGGATCGCCGCCACGTCGGCGACGAAGCGGGCCCTGTCCCTAGCCGCCGCCGCCACAGCTTCGTCCCTGGCGGCGATGGCGACCTCCAGCTCCCGGTTCTCCTGCTCGACCCGCGCGGGAGAACGGCCCCTACGCTGGAGCGAGTCCAGGTCGGAGCACATTAACCCCCTAGCCATGGCCGTCGCATAGCTGGCGGCTTCCTCCTCCGCCACCAAAGCCTGGCGGCGCTGGGCGTCCCCTGCCAGGGACTCGAAGGACGCGAGCAGAACCCGCTGGTCACCGGCGCACTCGAAGCGCCTGGGCACGGGGGGGTCGTCGTCCGCGATGTCGTGGATGATGACGGCGTCGTCCGGAGGGGCCGCGAGGGCCGCCCGCGCCTCCGCGAGCTCGGCCCTGGCGTCGGCGAGCTCGGCCATGGCGTTGGCGATCTCCGCCCTGGTCGCCGCGAGGCGCCCTTCCGCGCGCTCTGCCGCCTCCGCCTCCGCGACCTCCGCCTCCGCCTCCGCGACCTCCAGGTCCAGCTGCTGGGCCTCAACGCCGGCGGCAGCTACCTCGTCCTCCTCCTCCTTCGGGTGGAGCTGGCGGCAAATGTCAACAACTTGCTCCCAACTCATGTGGTCCGCCATGGATGGATGGTAGTGTGAGGTGTGCCCGTCGCACCCGGCGGTGTCCACCGTATATAGCCACGGCGGGGCGGGAAACGGCGTTGCCGCGCAGGGCGTTTTTCGCGCGCGCGAAACGCCAGCGAAACTTGCGAATGTATTGGGCTTGCGCGGGAACGATCGTCGTCGCGCGGGAACAGTTAATCGCCGGCGGCAGTCCTCGACAGGACGTAAAACGTCATTAGCGACCTTGACGCTGTCCCCAGATAAAATATGCGTCCGCACCGCTGGAGCTACCCCCGACGCAAACGGTCGCCCTGGGCCACAACGCGTCCGCGGGCCGACGCAAACGGACATTTCGGACGTCCGAAATGCGTCGCGCCGCTGGAGATGCCCTCACGGAGGAGGTGTGCTGCTACCAGGCGATGGGATGCACGCCGCCGTCCCACACGCGGCAGGCCGACAATCCAGCTATGGCGTTCACCTCATGGCGGTCTCGCTGACCGGATCCAGAGGGATCGCAAATTGCAGTAGACAACCTAGATTGATTTAGTACCAGAAACTGCAACATCTAATTGAGATGAACTTGACGGAGAAATAACCTGAGCTGAAGCACAAGGACGACGGAATAGATCTTCCATGAGCATTTGAAGATCTGGGCTGGCGGCCGAAGATATGGATGCGAGGAGGGAAAGGTGAGCGGCTTTTATTTTTAGGTTTTTTCTCAACAGAAGCGCATGTTTTTCTTAAGCGGTAAAACTAAAAAATGTTAGCGCCAAAAGCAAATTTGGGAAGACGTCCATGTATAGGCCTATAGATTCATTTACTTTTAGCTAGACATTTTTCGACGCTCAATGGAACGTCTCAAAAAACGTCTCGACGTGAGGGTGCTCTCCCATTCTAGAGACGAAATCAAATGTGTTTCATAACAAACGTCTCTAGGTGATCGTTTTCTTGTAGTGGAATCATCCTAAAAGTGCAACACCCCCTAAAAAAATCTTTACAACTCACACATCCTAAAGCATCGAGGTTAGGTTACGCTCGGGACGATTGCATCTCATACTATGCATTATAGCATCTTTGCCAGTTCTTTAAACATTGTCCTTACCGGACAATGATGGTATTTCAGCATTTGGAGTTCTCACGTATCGAAGCTTTTGCCTGCATAATCTTGCAGTCAAGAAAGGCAAGTTCATCGCTTGCTCATGTCATTTGATTATTTTTATCAAACTATATGCAAAGTACTATACTTATCACTCATGCATTGAAAAGCAAAATGTTATTTTCCAATTATGAATATGACTATGTGGTGGGCAATGGAACCATGGTATGTGTTTATTGGTGGAGGTTCCATTGCACGGGTACTATTCATCTAGGACTAAGTACCAATGTCGTCCAGTGATTCTAGCGCCGTACAAATCGCGTTAACCATAAGATCTATAATGGCTCTGGGGAAGTCAGCTGTATCTTTTCCCTCCTGCACGCCAACGGACTTGATAGAGCCTGGCGGGGTGTTGGAGATAACACTGCCGTAGGTTGGGAAATCCTTTAAAATCCCCATCCGGACGTATGGATGAGAGGCTCTACCATCTATGAAGGATTGTCCATAGTACACCGGGGGTAAAGCCGTATGAATGGGTGATGTCTACCGGGGGTGTACGGATGGACAAAAGGGTGGGTTTGCAGGGTCGCGGAGAAGGTAGTGATTGGCTTGGTTCTTATACTGGGCCTCACACCAAAGGAAGTGTGGACGAGGATATACTCTCGGCCGGCAACAAGGATAAGTTCTCTTATGGGGTAAAGTAACGCACCTCTGCAGAGGGTATCAAAATTGTGACTGTCACTCCCTGTTCCGGGAAGGGAACTGCGAACGCGGCAGGAAAGGAACTCCATGAAGTTCTAGTCAACCTGTGAAGACTGACGGGCATAGTTTTCAGAATAAAATCAACCTTTTGAAGAAATGTTTACGAAAACTTTCATTCGCCTATGACTTTCTGGTCTGTGGCTATAGCTAGTGCATGATACACCTATTTCCTAATATGAACTTGTTGAGTACGCTCGTACTCATCCCACTCTTAAATCCCCTGCTTAGCTATGGAGGCACCGAAGGAGAAACTACCGTGGAACTCGAAGACAAAGGAGACAACTGCAACAAGACGAAAAATCCAATCAAAGAAGTCAATGGAGTCAACTTCTGCATCAGTTAGAGTGGAAACTTGGACTAGTATTAGAAGGGAACATTTCCCTAATCCCAGCACCTAAGTAGCTAGATATCTATAGCAAGCCAAGTAGCTCTTAAGTTTGAGTTAGCAATAAGTTAGATTACGAGTCGTTCTTCTGGAGCTTTATTTGAAGTTTTACCTCACTGTAAAGTAGGAGGCTGTGTTGATCTTCTGTAAACAGTTTGTGTATCCTTCTATAGACATACCTTGGACTCGCATATGTTTCTGTTGTACCACTCTGAGGGATGTAATATGAGTGGAACGGTGTTTCACTTGTGTTATGTCAACGACTTGTGTACTACACCATGCAGTGGTACGCTGGGTCACCACATCCTTGCAGTCTCTTCCTCAGTTGGCCCTCTCAAGTAGTATTTGCCAAACTTTCCCACCACAGCTCGGCAAAACTTGTACATGTACTCAATGGTAGTAGACTCACTCATGCAAAGGTAGTCGTCCTGTGTATCGGCAGGTGCTCCGTATGCAAGCATCCTCACGGCGGCGGTGCACTTCTGAATGGATGAGAACCCGACAATGCCTACAGCGTCGAGCTTGAGCTTGAAGTAGGGGTCGAACTCTCGAACGCCGTGGAGGATATTCATGAACAGGCCCTTGCTCATCCTGTACCGGCGCCGAAAATTGTCGGCATGTGTTGCATCATCGGCGAAGTAGTCGTTGTGCAGCATGGTATGCCCCTCCATCCTCTGCCGGGGCTTGGACTTCCTTCTCCCCCGCCTTGATCCTCCGCGGCGCGGCCTCTTCCTCTTCTCCGCCTCAGCGTCAACCATGTCCTGGAGGGACGCGATGATCAGCAAATGCTCCCGCAGGTCGTCGTCGAAGGCTTGCTCGTCCTCCAGCAGCAGGGCAAGCATCTCATCGTCGCTGTCCATGGCTAAAGCAAAATCAATGGTTAAAATTGCGCCGAGGCAGGCGACGCAACGAATAGCGGCCAATCGCGCCTACTTGGCAAGTCGTCGAGCATCTTGTGTGCGCGGAGGTGGGGCGGATTTGACGGCGCGTTCTGGGCCGCGCTGGCGAAGCGGCAGCGGCGGCACGACCGGCGGGAGCCCCAGCCGCGACGACGGTGCCGACTCTCAGCAGAGATCAGACGTCCAAACGGCCGGGAAATCCAGCGGCGGCGGAGGGGTGAGAGACGCGAGAAGGAAGGAGCGACGAGGAAAAAGGCGCGAACCAACGGTTTATGCAAATAGTCGCCGACATGTGGAAGCCCGCCTCGCTTTTCGTTGTGTCCGGCGTGCCCGGAGCGTCCCCTGTGGGATGGGGACGGGCTCGGGGCGCCGGACACCGTATCGGGGCGCGCCGGACAAAAATGGGCTTTGGGGGACGCGGCTGAAACAGTTTTTTTGTTCGGCGCGCCCCAAATTGCTTTGGGGGACGCTTTGGGGGACGCGGCTGGAGATGCTGGAATTGATCTAGCTTCTTAAAGTAGATAGCTGTGCACGAATAGCTAAGCTTTCCACTCTACCTGCTTGATCTCGAAGGAATTCACGTATCCAGTGTTCTAAAACCAACAGAGGTCTCGTCAGGGATGTGCCAGGCAAAATCATTTGACAGCGGCACCTCCACAGCCGCATTGTCCGTTGCAACCGATGACCAGCACGATCCATGCAAGCGAGCTCACTCTACACGAAGCTGAGATCTACCATGCGAAGACACGAGACGGCCGTATACTGACATACCCCGCGGCCCCGCGCGTTGCAGATGTCCTCGTGGATGTCAATGTCGATAATGTGGCCAACATTGTTTTTTGTTTTGTTTTGATGTGGCCATAAGATGTCAATCGAGGTATGAGAACAAAGGGATTGACCGGTACCATATATAGTCGCAAAGCAGTGAACTTGATGTTGAGTTGCGGATGTGCGCAGGAATTGACAGCGGCATGTTTGGAGTTCGCTTGGTGGATCAGATCTAGAGAAACCGGAGCTGAAAATCGTTTCTAGCCAGCACTGGATACGCGTGAAAAAATTAAGAAGAAAAACGGCCGAGAGGGCTGTTATGTGAAAATGCGTGGAGTCTGTTGAGCATATGTGCATATTTTTAGTTGTGTGTTTCGGTTCGTTTGTTGAGATGAGAGGGTGGAGTGGCATCTTATCTCTAATTTATTAGACATGTGACACCGTCAGGCATTCGCAGGCTTCACCTTAATAGTAAATATTTTCGAATTTCTCACCTTCTACATAGTACTCATTACGCTCTACTACCATAAATCTGATGCTTCTTTCTATCCATGCTTCCCAACTAGCATACATTTGGTTCAGCGGTCATACAATTGAGCATTAGTACTTGCATGATTTATCAAATGTTCATTTGGTTTTTCTGAAGGCGTATAATCCATGCTTCCTATCATCCATGTAGCTAATGACTACTACATTTCTGAGGGCATTTAGCTTCTGGTTTTACTTGATTGGTTGGCTTTTCCCTATTTGTAATTGATGGAAGTATGCGATGGCGATCTTCGCCATCATACCTACGTATCAAAATCATACTAGTTTGTTTTTCTTTCTGTGTAAATGCTAGCAATTGAATGTGTATCTTGCTTCATAACATGTTTTGTTTCATGTATTGACCATGAAAGTTCATTTGATTGTGTATGGCATCGACATTTCTATATATTTGATTGACGAAGATGGATGTTCTCGACCAAAAAATGTGCACTCACATTATGGCAGCACACAAATGTGTTTCCACATGTTCTGAAAATTATGCTCCACATGTTCTAAAAATTAATTGTGCTTCGTCAAGGTTTTCAGTTTGCTTTGTTATAGAGGGTAGCAATGTTTCTTTAGTCCATACATTTGCTCCATATTCTTAGTATTGTTGCTTCCACATCATGTTCATTTTGCTTTCCTTGGCTTATTATTTGTAGGAATCATGAAGGAGGGTTGTTCCGAGAATCTACTGAAGTGGCCGTTGGCAGTAGAGTGGTTTCATGATGTATGGCACAAGCAGTCAATGCATTGCCTTGTTGACGCATGTCTTGCAGTTAGAAAGTAGTGTAGCAACGAGAGAACATCGATGCATGGTCGAGCGGTGCATCTGTGACCAAGCAAATTGTCCTTGCACATCAATAGCGGATGCTCACATTGTTCTCCTGCAGCAATAATGCTTGTAGAAACCATTGAGTGTATTCGCTGCGAGCAAATATAAGAAATCATGGAAACATTGAAAGTTATGAGTTGAAATTCAAATATTATTACTATGAAACATTGTTCTATTCGCGAGAAAGCGTTTATTAATCTTGTTGGAAGCATAGTTGATTAGTGGTTGCATATATACAATGAATCGGAAACTCTAGTCTCATGTGTATGAAGCAATTAGCCGAAATGATGGGAACACATGTTTTTTTTGGAACACATGTTGTTATTAGTTCAAAATTGTGTTCATGGAAGAAAACTCTTGATTGGATAGGAGCAGATTCACTTTATGAAGAAATAGCCCCCATTTCGCTTGAAGCATTTGCAAAAAAAAACCTATTTGCTCACTCGAAAAAATAAACACTTATTTGCTAGGAAATTCTGTAGTCGATGGAAGTATTACAGAGAATATTTTTCTGTTTTAGATAAAATAGGAAAAATACCCGTGCGTTGCACCGGGAAACAAAAAACACAAACACTCGAGCGAATCATTTATGACTACACTTTTCATATGTTCCACCAATCCACCATCGACGAAGGTGATCACGTTTTTTTCTATTCATTACAAACATGGTTAATCCTGAGAAGATGAGTCTACGAGATCGCCGCTTTATCGACTTATAATATCGCGGAACTTGTAAGGCACCGCCCATATTTTAATTTAAACTTGGTACATGTTCCATCTCCACAATTTAATTCTACTACTTGTTACGATGGTGATCTACCCGAACAAAGGTCGATGCTTAAAAAATCAAGGAATTGAGCTCAGATGAGCAACACTATTATAGTCTTTACTATTAAATGGGAGTTGGTCGTTTGACACTCAACGCAATTTGTTGGTCGTCATTAGAGACATCTGAGCCGTTCAATCTAATTTAACACGCTCCGGTTCGTCCGATCTATTTAATAGCAATCCCACGCTCTCGTCCAAACCAAAATCAGGATACCATCTCCAATCCTTTTTAACTCGGGTATCTCTCTCTAAAAAAGGTATGATGTGATCCCCCGGATGTGATTCCTCCATTTCCCTACCAACGAGGCAGACCCACTGATGTCTACGCATGCTTCTATTCCTGTAGACAGTGTTGGGCCTCCAAGAGCAGAGGTTTGTAGAACAGCAACAAGTTTCCCTTAAGTGGATCACCCAAGGTTTATCGAACTCAGGGAGGAAGAGGTCAAAGATATCCCTCTCAAGCAACCCTGCAATCACGATACAAGAAGTCTCTTGTGTCCCCAACACACCTAATACACTTGTCAGATGTATAGGTGTACTAGTTCGGCGAAGAGATAGTGAAATACAAGTAGTATGGATGTATATGAGTGGTAATAGCAATCTGAATAAAATATGGCAGCGAGTAAACATGCAACAGAACCGTAAATAAACGGAGATTCGATGTTTGGAAACAAGGCCTAGGGATCATACTTTCACTAGTGGACACTCTCAACATTGATCACATAATAAAACCACTCTACACTCTCTTGTTGGATGATGAACACCATTAATTGTGTAGGGCTACAAGAGCACCTCAATGCCGGAGTTAACAAGCTCCACAACATTCGATGTTCATATTTAAATAACCTTAGAGTGCATAATAGATCATTGAAATTATACCAAGTACTAACATAGCATGCACACTGTCACCATCACACTATGAAAGGAGGAATAGATCACATCAATACTATCATAGTAATAGTTAACTCCATAATCTACAAGAGATTACAATCATAACCTACGCCAAGAACTACATGATGCACACACTGTCACCATTACATCATGAAGGAGGAATAGAGTACTTTAATAACATCACCAGAGTAACTAGATAGATGAATAGTGATACAAAACTCATATGAATCTCAATCATGTAAGGCAGCTCATGAGATCATTGTATTGAAGTACATAGGAGAGAGATTAACCACATAGTTACCGGTACAGCCCTTAGCCTCGATGGAGAACTACTCCCTCCTCATGGGAGACAGCAGCGGTGATGAAGATGGCGGTGGTGTCGATGGAGATGCCTTCCGGGGGCACTTCCCCGTCCCGGCGGCGTGCCAGAACAGAGACTCCTGTCCCCCAGATCTTGGCTTCGCGATGGCGGCGGCTTTGGAAGGTTTCTCGTACCGTGGTTTTTCCCGTATCGAAGATTTAGGTCAGAGAGCTTCTTATAGGCGAAGAGTCGGAGTCGGAAGGGCTACGGGGGACCCACACAGTAGGGGGCGCCCCCCCTGGGCCGCGCCGCCACCTTGTGTGGTGGGCCTGTGGCTCTCCTCTGGTCCCTATCGGGTGTTCTGGAAGCTTCGTGGAATTATAAGATGCTGGGCGTTGATTTCGTCCAATTCCGAGAATATTTCCTTACTAGGATTTCTGAAACCAAAAACAGCAGAAAACGGGAACTGGCACTTCGGCATCTCGTCAATAGGTTAGTTCCGGAAAATGCATAAAATCATCATAAAGTGTGAACAAAACATGTAGGTAATGTCATAAAACTAGCATGGAACATAAGAAATTATAGATACGTTTGAGACGTATCAAGCATCCCCAAGCTTAGTTCCTACTCGCCCTCGAGTAGGTAAACGATAACAATGATAATTTCTTAAGTGACATGCTACCAACATAATCTTGATCAACATTATTGTAAAGCATATGAAGTGAATGAAGTGATAGTAAAGATAATGAATAAACAATTGAATCATATAGCAACGACTTTTCATGAATAGTACTTTCAAGACAAGCATCAATAAGTCTTGCATGAGAGTTAACTCATAAAGAAATAGATTCTAAGTAGAAGGCATTGAAGCAACACAAAGGATGATTAAGTTTCAGCAATTGCTTTCAACTTGTAACATGTATATCTCATGGATAGTTGTCAACATAAAGCAATATAACAAGTGTAATAGGTAAACATGTAAGAATCAATGCACACAGTTGACACAAGTGTTTGCTTCTAAGATAGAAAGAAGTGGGTAAACTGACTCAACATAAAGTAAAAGAATGGCCCTTCGCAGAGGGAAGCAGGGATTAAATCATGTGCTAGAGCTTTTTAAGTTTTGAAATCATATAGAGAGCATACAAATAAAGTTTTGAGAGGTGTTTGTTGTTGTCAACGAATGGTAGCGGGTACTCTAACTACCTTATCAACCAGACTTTCAAGAGCGGCTCCCATGAAGGACGTTATCTCTACCGAGCAAGGTAGATCATCCCTCTTCTCTTTTGTTTACACATGTATTTTAGTTTCATTATTGATGACACTCCTCCCAACCTTTTGCTTACACAAGCCATGGCTAACTGAATCCTCGGGTGCCTTCCAACATTCACATACCATGAAGGAGTGTCTATTTGCAAAATTAAGTTGCTTACTGATGAATCAGAGCAAAACATGTGAAGAGAATTATTAATGCAAGTTAATTAATAGGGGCTGGGAACCCCATTGCCAGCTCTTTTTGCAAAGTTATTGGATAAGCGGATGAAGCCACTAGTCCATTGTGAAAGCCTGTCAAAAGTAAATGACAAGATCGAAAGATAAAACACCACATACTTCCTCATGAGCTATAAAACATTGACACAAATAAGAGATAATAGATTTTGAATTGTTTAAAGGTAGCACATGAAGTATTTGCTTGGAATGGCAGAG
The DNA here is from genome assembly GCF_022539505.1 of Lolium rigidum. Lineage (NCBI taxonomy): Eukaryota > Viridiplantae > Streptophyta > Magnoliopsida > Poales > Poaceae > Lolium > Lolium rigidum. The sequence continues at coordinate 271,157,050 of NC_061511.1, forward strand.
AAATACCATGTAGTAGGTAGGTATGATGGACACAAATGGCATAGTTTTTGGCTCAAGGATTTGGATGCACGAGAAGAATTCCTCTCAATACAAGGCTAGGCTAGCAAGGTTGTTTGAAGCAAACTCAAGTATAAAACGGTGCAGCAAGACTCACATATGAACATATTGTAAGCATTATAAGACTTTACATTGTCTCCTTGTTGTTCAAACATCTTAACCAGAAAATATCTAGACTTAGAGAGACCAATCATGCAAACCAAATTTTAACAAGCTCTATGTAATTCTTCATTAATAGGTGCAAAGTACATGATGCAAGAGCTTAAACATGATCTATATGAGCACAACAATTGCCAAGTATCAAATTATTCAAGACATTATACCAATTACCACATGAAGCATTTTCTGTTTCCAACCATATAACAATGAACGAAGCAGTTTCAACCTTCGCCATGAACATTAAGAGTAAAGCTAAGAACACATGTGTTCATACGCAACAACGGAGCGTGTCTCTCTCCCACACAAGCATGAATTTATTCAGAGAATGAAAATAACAAAACGAAAATAAAAGCACACAGACGCTCCAAGTAAAGTACATAAGATGTGACCGAATAAAAATATAGTTTCAAGAGAAGAAACCTGATAAATTGTTAATGAAGAAGGGGATGCCTTGGGCATCCCCAAGTTTAGACGCTTGAGTCTTCTTGAAATATGCAGGGATGAACCACGGGGGCATCCCCAAGCTTAGACTTTTCACTCTTCTTGATCATAGTATATCATCCTCCTCTCTTTACCCTTGAAAACTTCCTCCACACCAAACTCGAAACAAACTCATTAGAGGGTTAGTGCATAATCAAAAATTCACATGTTCAGAGGTAACACAATCATTCTTAACACTTCTGGACATTGCACAAAGCTAATGGAAGTTAATGGAACAAAGAAATCCATCCAACACAGCAAAAGAGGCAATGCGAAATAAAAGGCAGAATCTGTCAAAACGAACGAGTCCGTAAAGACGAATTTTTTAGAGGCACTCGGACTTGCTCAGATGAAAATGCTCAAATTGAATGAAAGTTGCGTACATATCTGAGGATCACGCACGTAAATTGGCAGATTTTTCTGAGTTACCTACAGAGAACCCTGCCCAAATTCGTGACAGCAAGAAATCTGTTTCTGCGCAGTAATCCAAATCTAGTATGAACCTTGCTATCAAAGACTTTACTTGGCACAACAATGCAATAAAATAAGATAAGAAGAGGTTGCTACAGTAGTAACAACTTGCAAGACACAACAAAACAGTAGCAAAATAAACACATGGGTTATCTCCCAAGAAGTTCTTTCTTTATAGCCATTAAGATGGGCTCAGTAATTTCAATGATGCACTCCCAAGAAATAAGAGTTGAAGCAAAAGAGAGCATCAAAAAGCAAGTATGAAACAAATTTAAGCCTAACCCACTTCCTACGAAAAGGAATCTTGTACACAAATAAATTCATGAAGAACAAAGTGACAAGCATAAGAAGGCAATACAAGCGTAACTTCAAGATTTTCAGCAAAAAGAGAGGTGTTTTAGTAACACGAAAATTTCTACAACCATATTTTCCTCTCTCATAATAACTTTCAGTAGCATCATGAACAAATTCAACAATATAACTATCAAATGAAACATTCTTATCATGAGCTATATGCATAAAATTATTACTCTCCACATAAGCATAATCAATTTTATTAGTTGTAGTGGGAGCAAATTCAACAAAGTAGCTATCATTATTATTCTCATCAAGTGTAGGAGGCATAGTATAATCATAATAAAATTTACTCTCCATAGTAGGCGGCACCAAAAGACCACTATCATTATAATCATCATAAATAGGAGGCAAAGTATCATCAAAGAAAATTTTCTCCTCAATGCTTGGGGGACTAAAAATGTCATGCTCATCAAAACCAGCTTCCCCAAGCTTAGAATTTTCCATATCATTAGCAACAATGGTGTTCAAAGCGTTCATACTAATATCATTGCTACTAGCATGCAAATAAGATTCCATAGGTTTTTTAATTTTCGCAGCAAATAATTCTAACTCAGGAAAAAGATTAAAAAGCTCACAGTTGCTTTCCATGATGTCTAACTAGTGTCAAACAAGAAACCAAAAGATGCAATTGCAGGATCTAAAGGAAATAGCTTCGAGCACTCACACATCGGCAACAGTGCTAGGAAATAGCTTAGTAGTCAGAGGATGTGAATACCTTTTACCTTACCTCCCCGGCAACGGCGCCAGAAAAGTGCTTGATGTCTACGCACGCTTCTATTCCTGTAGACAGTGTTGGGCCTCCAAGAGCAGAGATTTGTAGAACAGCAGCAATTTTCCCTTAAGTGGATCACCCAAGGTTTATCGAACTCAGGGAGGAAGAGGTCAAAGATATCCCTCTCAAGCAACCCTGCAATCACGATACAAGAAGTCTCTTGTGTCCCCAACACACCTAATACACTTGTCAGATGTATAGGTGCACTAGTTCGGCGAAGAGATAGTGAAATACAAGTAGTATGGATGTATATGAGTGGTAATAGCAATTTGTATGGATGTATATGAGTGGTAATAGCAATCTGAATAAAATATGGCAGTGAGTAAACATGCAACAGAACAGTAAATAAACGGAGATTCGATGTTTGGATACAAGGCCTAGGGATCATACTTTCACTAGTGGAAACTCTCAACATTGATCACATAATAAAACCACTCTACACTCTCTTGTTGGATGATGAATGATGCGCGCGAGACACACGTCCGTTGGGAACCCCAAGAGGAAGGTGTGATGTGCACAGCAGTAAGTTTTCCCTCAGAAAGAAACCAAGGTTTATCGAACCAGTAGGAGCCAAGAAGCACGTTGAAGGTTGTTGGTGGCGGAGTGTAGTGCGGCGCAAAACCAGGGATTCCGGCGCCAACGTGGAACCTGCACAACACAATCACAGTACTTTGCCCCAACGTAACAGTGAGGTTGTCAATCTCACCGGCTTGTCGTAAACAAATGATTAGATGTATAGTGTGGATGATGATGATTGTTTGCGAAGAACAAGTAAAGAACAATTGCGAGTAGATTGTATTTCAGATGTAAAGAATAGGACCGGGGTCGACAGTTCACTAGTGGTGTCGCTCCCATAAGATAAACGGATGTTGGGTGAACAAATTACAGTTGGGCAATTGACAAATAAAGAAGGCATAACAATGCACATACATATATCATGATGAGTACTATGAGATTTAATCGGGGCATTACGACAAAGTACATAGACCGCTATCCAGACATGCATCTATGCCTAAAAAGTCCACTTTCGAGGTTATCATCCGAACCCCTTCCGGTATTAAGTTGCAAGCAACAGACAATTGCATTAAGTATGGTGCGTAATGTAATCAATACAAATATCCTTAGACAAAGCATCGATGTTTTATCCCTAGTGGCAACAGCACATACACAACCTTAGAACTTTCTGTCACTGTCCCAGATTTAATGGAGGCATGAACCCACTATCGAGCATAAATACTCCCTCTTGGAGTCACAAGTATCAACTTGGCCAGAGCCTCTACTAGCAACGGAGAGCATGCAAGAACATAAACAACATATATGATAGATTGATAATCAACTTGACATAGTATTCAATATTCATCGGATCCCAACAAACACAACATGTAGCATTACAAATAGATGATCTTGATCATGATAGGCAGCTCACAAGATCTAACATGATAGCACAATGAGGAGAAGACAACCATCTAGCTATCGCTATGGACCCATAGTCCAGGGGTGGACTACTCACACATCGATCCGGAGGTGATCATGGCGATGAAGAGACCTCCGGGAGATGATTCCCTCTCCGGCGAGGGTGCCGGAGGCGATCTCCTGAATCCCCGAGATGGGATTGGCGGCGGCGGCGTCTCTGGAAGGTTTTCCGTATCGTGGCTCTCGGTACTGGGGGTTTCGCGACGAAGACTTTAAGTAGGCGGAAGGGCAGGTCAGGGGGCGTCACGAGGGGCCCACACAACAGGCCGGCGCGGCCAGGGCTTGGGCCGCGCCGCCCTACTGTGTGGCCACCTCGTGGCCCCACTTCGTTTTCTCTTCAGACTTCTGGAAGTTTCGTGGAAAAATAGGACCCTGGGCGTTGATTTCGTCCAATTCCGAGAATATTTCCTTACTAGGATTTCTGAAACCAAAAACAGCAGAAAACAACAACTGGCTCTTCGGCATCTCGTCAATAGGTTAGTGCCGGAAAATGCATAATAATGACATATAATGTGTATAAAACATGTGAGTATCATCATAAAAGTAGCATGGAACATACGAAATTATAGATACGTTTGGGACGTATCAATGAACACCATTAATTGTGTAGGGCTACAAGAGCACCTCAATGCCGGAGTTAACAAGCTCCACAACATTCGATGTTCATATTTAAATAACCTTACAGTGCATAATAGATCATTGCAATTATACCAAGTACTAACATAGCATGCACACTGTCACCATCACACTATGAAAGGAGGAATAGATCACATCAATACTATCATAATAATAGTTAACTCCATAATCTACAAGAGATTACAATCATAACCTACGCCAAGAACTACATGATGCACACACTGTCACCATTACATCATGAAGGAGGAATAGAGTACTTTAATAACATCACCAGAGTAACTAGATAGATGAGTAGTGATACAAAACTCATATGAATCTCAATCATGTAAGGCAGCTCATGAGATCATTGTATTGAAGTACATAGGAGAGAGATTAACCACATAGCTACCGGTACAGCCCTTAGCCTCGATGGAGAACTACTCCCTCCTCATGGGAGACAGCAGCGGTGATGAAGATGGCGGTGGTGTCGATGGAGATGCCTTCCGGGGGCACTTCCCCGTCCCGGCGGTGTGCCGGAACAGAGACTCCTGTCCCCCAGATCTTGGCTTCGCGATGGCGGCGGCTCTGGAAGGTTTCTCGTACCGTGGTTTTTGCCGTATCGAAGATTTAGGTCAGAGAGCTTCTTATAGGCGAAGAGTCGGAGTCGGAAGGGCTACGGGGGACCCACACAGTAGGGGGCGCCTCCCCCCCTGGGCCGCGCCGCCACCTTGTGTGGTGGGCCTGTGGCTCTCCTCTGGTCCCTCACGGGTGTTCTGGAAGCTTCGTGGAATTATAAGATGCTGGGCGTTGATTTCGTCCAATTCCGAGAATATTTCCTTACTAGGATTTCTGAAATCAAAAACAGCAGAAAACAGGAACTGGCACTTCGGCATCTCGTCAATAGGTTAGTTCCGAAAAATGCATAAAATCATCATAAAGTGTGAACAAAACATGTAGGTAATGTCATAAAACTAGCATAGAACGTAAGAAATTATAGATACGTTTGAGACTTATCACCCACGACTCCTCCCCGCCCGTGCCGCCTCCATCGTCCGTGCGCCTGCCGCCACCCTGTGCCGGCGACGGGCGACCTACCCCGCCAGGGTCACCTCTTATTTCCCCGCGATGTCTCACCCTCCCTCCGAGATCCAGTCCATGGGATGGATGAGAACGAGATCCCCTTCACAGACCTCCTCCTCCTCCTCATCTTGCCTGAAGCAGCAACAACATTGGGCGACGATGATGGTCGCCAACTCCTCCTTTCCACGGTTCGATCCATGCTCAGCCGCGAGCGCACCGGGCTGCCGGCCGTCGCCGGCGTACCGCACGCAATCTCCCTCCACCACCCGCTCCTCCCCCTGGTCGTGGACCACCCATCAGGCGCCTACCTCCTAAAGGTGAAAAACTCTCGCAGACTCCCCTTCTCCATCCTCCTTACATGAATCTTGATTTCCTTCGATTGACGGGCACTCCATTGCAGAAGCACGGTGTGGGAAGTGACCTGCCTCTGATGAAACCTGCAGGTCAGTCTTTTTATTCAACAGCTCCTAAGGCATGATTCAGATTAGAAAGTCCACGTGTGCCAGTGACAGTATGTTATTTGTTTCAGCTGCTTGATTTCTATGTACTTTACTCCAAGTCAGCGGATCACGTCTTGTGCGGGAGCAGTAGTAACTGCCAGTTCTTGTGCTAGCTCCTATTTTACTACATCAATCGTTCTCTGTTTATGCTTGGACATAAACATAGTGATTGATTCAACCAATTGTGTGAGTATCTTAGTCTACAATTTTATTTTGCGTTGTAGGAGCTTTGGACAGCCAGTGATTGGTTTTTTCTGCTTCATCACATTTTATTGGCCGTAGGCTGAAGGTAAATACGAGTACATCTTCTCCCTACACGTGTGTCAGTAGTTTCGTTGTTTAAATTTATATATTATCCCATTTATGTAGATTTCGAACTTCTCGAGGCTCATCATATAGCCTAAACCTACAAGATATTAGTGTTGAAAGGTTGAAACAATGGACCGGAGTTTCGCACCAATGCTCCAACGCAGAAGGTTAGCTTTTCCATTGCTTTGGTTATCAAAGATGTAGCAAAGAAGCATTTTCTTAGAAGGTGCTTAAAATTTAGAGATATCATAAAGCATCCAAAATCTCAATGACAATTTTTTCTGTGTTTGATAAATATTTATAATTATATGTGCAAGACCATTTAAAAAAATGATGTGCAAGCTGCCTCGTGATCTACTGTTGTGCTAGCGAGCGGCTCGGTAGAGGTCTGCCTTTGTTACTATACTGGACCGATTGGCTGGCTATAGAGATGAATCTGTTGCCCTGCATCTCTTTCTTTTCTAAACGGTTTGTTTCAAATCTGTTCTATATCTTATAGAATACTATGGTTTTATTCCAAAAATTGTTGTATATTTTATTTTTCATTTTCCATTGTTTGCAACTCCATTGCCAGCATCACATGTCTGTATAGTGCTCTTATCTGAAACTGATTTATGATAGAATGTCTCCTATAAATTTGGAAAATAATCGTAGCTTCTATATTTCACTTATAGCATGCTCAATTAAAATTCCATCACAGAAACCTCTGCATAACCTTATACCCTCCCTATTTACCTAATCAGAGTCTTATATACAAATTTCCATTCAGCAATATGAGAGAATGAATAATAGAATCTCATGCTCATGGGACAAATATTAGGGAAGGAGTTCACACGATGGTCCACAATTAAAGTAAGTACTTTTGATACTTATATAACTATTTCTAATGCTCCACATTTACAGGGTCCAAGCCTGGAAGTGCAAGTAGTCACTATAAGTTAGGAATGTATGAACCAGGTGAGCTTGTGACCTGCACCCAGTTTTCAGGGCATCCTTTCGGCATCGTTCAGTCATTGCAGCAAGGGGTAGGAAAATGTCTTTACAGAACACTACTTTTGATAGTATAGGAGACCGCATAAAAAATATATTTCTGATCCATAAATGAAATTAAATATGTATAAGCTGGCATTGTAGCGATACCTTCAAATATGGACCAAAGTAGACTATCTCATGAGGTTGATATTTTTTTTACTAAGGCATAGAGTGTGTGTATGATTGAAAGATGTCCATGTTGTTTTGATTCTTGATTAGGGTATTAACTATGCTTCCATACTTTATGCATCCTACTACTGCTACTCCATGTCTCCATGCAATTGACTGCTGTTTGATATTTATTTATCTTTTTCTTTGAATGTCGAGTCATTCTTGACAGTACTTATGACCTCCTTCATGCCTGGCTCATGTTCTCTGAGAAGGAGAATCATTGATGTAGCTTGGAGGATCCGCTGAAGGAGAATCATGGATGTAGCCTGGAGGATCTACTAACCGAGATGTACCGCGTCATCAGGCCTCATGGTTATGCCATTATTACTTTATAAGAGGCAAAGCCGCTATTATAAAGTACACTAAGAAACTTTTACATGCGATGTGATGATGATGAAAGAGTCTTAATCGGGAGAAAAAATCTATGGGATTAGGCTATGATACTACCGTCATAAGACTTTGATCGTTCCTTCTCTCCATTGTAATCCAGCTTTTGTTGGGTGCTTTTGGTTGAGCTTTTTTTTAGAACTTCAATTTTGACACACTCGGATCTATTTCAGTTCCATTTTAGTATAGATTAATACTTGCAAAACTACAATTAGACTCGGATGAGCACAATCCTAAGTTCACAATGGGTATGCCATTATTACTTTTATGTTCATTTTTGTACCTTATAAACAAAGTGGAATATTAATATTTTTTGAATACCATGTGACTTTTATGTACATGTGAATTATCATGTATATTTTTCTGACATGTGGCAAAAGAAAAAACTTTAGGAGCCGTAGCAACGCATGGGCAGTCAACTAGTTTTATCTAGAGTTCAAAACAATTATATCAATAAATATGATTGAGAAAGCCATAACAAGTTTCATAGGACAAATGTTTCTTCTGTTAAATAAACACAAATTTTATTCAGGAATGAGCAAATTATCCAGGAGATGGAAACACAAATTTCCCATGTTTCAACAAATCAGTACTATTTTACCATGGAAACAATGTTTTATGAAAAATAGTCCGCTACGTCTGAAATAAATATTTTAGTTTGAACCAAAATTATGTTGTAATGGAAGCCAAATTCAGTTTTGTGGGATGCCATATTTAATATCATTGGAAACAAAAATAAGATTGCTACAAACGGAAGCAAATCTGCATTTTACCTTTGATTTTGCTGAAGTTGTCAGTTTCCTTCAAAACAGGATGTTTCCTAAAAATCCAGAAGCGTTGATCGGGGACCAGTAATTGCGTATCCCACTAATTAGGGGATCAGTTAATACATAAGCATGCAGTCAGGCCACTGTTTCAAAGAAAGATTGGATCAGGCTGCGCGGAGAATCTAACGTTCATTGTCCCTTCCAATCGTGTGGCTAGGCACTGGTCGATGGGAAGCAACATATCGGATGCCGATTCCTAGCGGTGGCTGACAATAAATGCCATAATATTTCTATGGAAGTTCTTATTGATTTCGTAAATATTGGGAGCTAATAAATGCCATAATATTTTAGTACTACTAATTGATTTCGTACAGGAAGCCAATAAATGCCATAGTGTTGTTATGAAATGCTAATTAATTGCGTATGGTATTTTTTGGAGCGAATAAATCCATACCCACAGGATATTCAATGATCCTAATTAATTAGCGCGAACACAAATTCTGGAAGCTAGGAATAAAATGGCAAAAACTGATACTCCAAGGGTCGCGGTCATGCCTCTATATAAGGAGCAGCATAAGGAGCCACCTGTGTATATACAACAACCTAAATCAAAAGGTCCGTACGAGAAGGCAAACAACTTCAGTATGGCTGTAATCCAGGGCAATACAAGGTTTCTTTGCTTGATGGCACTTCTGCTGATTTCGACCACTTTGTTGTCGAGTCAAGCATCAGGGAGGAACATAGGTAAAATTTCCTCTAGCTTTGTTTATCACTTCCAAGAGAAATTCGTGGTTTCCGGGTGCTATATTTTAAGCCTATCGCATGAGTCCCTTGGTATAAATTATAAGGAAATTTATGTTTTCCAGGAGCTCGCGGTTGTTGTTCTTTATGTGTTTGTAATTAGCTCCGTTTCTGACCTTGAAATTGTATAGCACGAGGTTTTAATAGATGAATTCCATGTCGTTTACGACCTTCTCTGTGGTTCTGATGGCATTCTTTTTTCTGTTGTTGATTCGCTCAGGCACGGAATCCAACATTGCTGGCTTACTGACCGAAGCCAACGCTGGCACTGAGGGGAAACATGAACCCTACGCTCCCCCATGTGTTCCTGCAGATTGTAATACAATCTGCCAGCGAGATACCCACACTGCTGGCCATTGCCGTCCAGATGGTTGCTACTGCAGCTAGATCACACTATGTGGGGCCGCAGAAATTTGTATTAAGAAAACAACTAAACAATAAAGTTAATTATGAAATATAAAGATTCTTTCGAGAAGATTTGTCTGCCGTTTTTATTACTTTTTGTGCTCGAACCCCTAATATTGTTTTATAGAAATCAAGTTTATAGCCTCTCATTTAAAACCCTAAACCGTGGGAGGTCAATACTTCTATTTCAACTGTAACATGTTTAAAAATTATTTTTCTGTCACTAACAAAAAGATAGCACAATAACAGGAAACTAAGAAACAATACACGATTTGAGATTGATTTTGGTGTATCGCTAAATACTCCCTGCATAACATCTCTTATTATAAGATCATGAGCCACCTAAACTGAAACAGGTTGTTCAAAAAATAAAAAGCTGAAACAGGTAGGTACAATGACTAAGGAAAAAAAATCCATGACATATGTGAGCAAATGGAGAGCAACAAAATGTACTTGTTGACTACATGAACCCAAAAGTTGAGAAGAATACTCCGGCAAAAATATGATTTTACTGATTCAGTTGGCTGAAAGGTTGCAGAAATTGATTTGTTAACTCAAAGGGAAAAGGTGAAGACGATGGGATAATCAGAAATTATGTTGCTATGAAGATTGCAACACAGTTTTGGATTAGTGTTATGGTTTTCACAAAAAAGTCAGAGTGTACTTGACATTTTTTTTCTGGTACTACCATCTGTTGGTCCTGTATGACATTCCATATTCCCCAGCAGCGACACTTGTATAAAAAATTCTCTAATCTGGATGTGACTGGCTGCAAAACAAAACAAAGTTTTTTTGTGTCATCGAAATGAAAATATGAAATTACACAAGTTCATGTTCACAAAAATAAAACAAAATTTCAGTTTTTTAAGTGTATATCAGACGTATCTAAAGAAAGTTACTATCCACTCCAAAAATTACCAAGATAATTACTTTTTTCATTTCTTAATTCTTCTTGTGGTTTTTATTCAAATTTGAAAACTAAAACCACGACAAGGACTATGAAACAGAGGGAGTAGTATCTTAAGCAAACATATGGACATGTTCAAATATTAACAGAAGTATTGTGATAGCTAGTTTTAAGATACGTTGTTCTGATAGCTAGTTTTTAGATACATATTCTAAATAATAAATGTTGTCGTCTTTGGTCATTGTCCAATTGTCACAGCCACTATGAGTCTCTTAACTCATTAGATAACATAAGTTTTCCATAGCCAGTTTTATGCAATGTTGAGGAAATCGCTTATCGGGGTCAACTTGGTTGGCTGACGATTAGCGATTAATAGGCAAATCGGCCGATTAATCGGGCGATAAATGAGTTTATCGGTTAATCGGTGACCATTAAATAGGGATTAATCGGGCGATTAATCGTTGAATCAGATGATATGAGATTTAATTGAAGATTTTATCGCGTGGCATATGCCAAATCTTTTTGTTTCTATGTACGGTCGGCATACTATATTGAATGAAATCATATGCATTGTAACAGATTGATCCGCACTAATGATCCTGGGCCTTCTACACATAATCCAGGATGGAATATTGTCGCGAAATTGAATGTACCAAGTAAACATAAATATTCTCATGGAAAGTGTTGCATGGAACTATTCCTGGCTTTTCTATTGTCACTAATAGGCACACCCCGGTGGCTGGAAAATGCCCAGTGCTTAAGGAGCCGAATATATTTATCATTTGATTTTAAGTTGTACAAGAGAAAAAGAAGTTTTGCAATAACTACATCTGAATGAGATAATTTGTTCAATCATGGAGGTTGATAGATCCAGATCTTTCATACTTAAGGAGCTTCTTCAGAAGGATTTACAACCCTAACCGGTCTTGATCATGTGGATGTGAATGAACTAATTGATGTCGCTGCGTGGTATGTTTCATGGCAACGTAGAGAACATGTGAATGGAGAGATGGTGACTCCTCCGGCACAATCGGCTTTTATAGTCCAAGGATTGACGCTAAACTATATTGAGATGAATCACGCGCTGAACCACGCGAAATCTTATGGTGTAAACTAGCTTAAAATTGATGCATGCTTTTTTTCTGAATGAATAAGGTGGTGCTGTAGATGCGGTGTGACGGAAGCGATAGCTTTTACAAAAGTTTCTATAACTTGTTGAGGACCTGGGTTGTGTTCCGGTTGTAATGAATCTGATTCGTTGGAATTGGTTCAGTTTTTTAATGGGGACATCGAGTTCTGTAGTCCATAGACAACGGTCTTGGAGATTGCTTTCATCGATCCAAAAGAATTGGCCAAGTTTTAGTTCAACACTGCAGGCGAGAGGCTAACAGTGTGGAGCATAAATTAGCTAGAGTAGGTTTTAATTCTAAAATTTTGATTATCAGGAGTGTGACCCCCTTAGTTTTATATTCCGCTTGTACCGAAGGATGTATCAGTGATTGAGTTGAAATAAAGCACGCCGCATAGTACATCAAACCATAATATAAAATCATATAATAGTACATCAGGAAAATAGTACAAAACATGTATCAAGCACGGTGATGAAGTATATGACTATGCTCATCAACACCGCCTTGACAAGGGTAGTTCGGCCGGCCATCGTGACATGCTTTCCATGCCAATGAATAAGTTTGGAGACCAAGACATCTCATCAGGAATGATGTGTGAGCTGTAGAGAAGGCTCGAAGAATCTCATCAAGCTCAATGCATGTCCTCGCAACAGATGAGTCCCCCCCCCCTCCAATCTTCGCTGCTGCGGCCTCTGTTTTCGTGTTTCCGTGGCGCTCTCCTCCCGAGAACTCTCCGGAGTCATATATATAGTGATTTTTAGGTCAAAATACGTTGGGGTGAAATAATCAAGAGATTTCGATGATCGATAGCCAAAAGAGAGGGGGTGGTGCACGCTACATGTCTGGGCACGCAACCTGGACTCTTTTGGGCATCAGGCCTCTCTAGGTGTGCTTCCAGGGTCCAGGGTGCTTCTCCCGATGAAAACGTGACGCTCCAAAAATTCTAGCTCAATTTGACTCCGTATAGGTCTCTAAAGTGAAAAATACACAAAACACGGAATTCCTGTTCTGTACAGTTATAAACCAAATAAAGGGGGTCATTGGTAAATAGCCATAAATCAATGTAAAACTTGGTATTATCATCATATATGTTGCAAATATGTGGGAATTAATTCTAATAAATGACAAAGTTCATGTATGCATTTTACATGCATCACCCGTCGATTCGATAATCCGTAGTGGATCCTTAGGTGACGTGATATATAGGAATCACAGCACCCGTTTCGTTGCCTTAGACTCTTTAGCAACAAAAAGCACCCCTTAGCCAACAAAAAATTGTTGTGGTAGATAACAAGCTTTTTTGTAGTGACTGTAGGGTTTGTTGCATGGAAAACAAAAAATTTCCATCGCAAATACGAATAAATCCAAGATCCAATCTATTGAAAAGCCAAGATCTAATCTATGAGATCGGAGCAACGAGATTGATGAGAAATTAACCCTCGAAGATCCAAAGCCTTAACGATATCAGTTCTCGTGGTTGATGTAGACGATCCTTCCAGTACTGCAATCCGGCAGCACTTCCGTACTCGGTCACACGTACGGTGTCGATGACGTCCTTCATCTCCCTGTTCCAGCGGGAAGCGGAGGTAGTAGATCCCCTCGGAATCCCAGCAGCACGACGGCGTGGTGGTGGTGGAGGATAAATTCCTGCAGGGCTTCGCCAAGCCTTCGCAGGAAGAAGGAGGAGGAAGAGAGGTGGCGGCTAGGGTTGGAGGGAAGGGATTGGCTGCGACCCTGCCTCTCCCCTCTTTATACAGGGGGGAGGTCGGCTAGGGTTGCCCCCAAGCCCAAACCCATCTAGGGCCAGTGCAAGGGGGAGGGGGAAAACTTTCCTCCCTCTCCCAGCCTTCCATATTTAGGGTTTCCCCTAAACCCTAGGGGGTTTGGCCGACCTGGGCCTTGTGGGCTGGTGCACCTGGCCCATTAGGGCTGGGCTGCACCCCCTTGGCTCAGTTGGCCCCTCCCGGGGTCGTGGGCCCATGGGTGGCCCCTCCGGAACCTTCTAGAAACCCTCCGGTCTTCCGGCCACCGGAAAATTCCTGAACTTTTCCGAACCCCGAAAAATAACTTCCCTTATATGAATCTTATTCTCCGGACCATTCTGGACCTCCTCGAGATGTCCTGGATCCCATCCGAGACTCTGAACAACATTTGGTCTCTATCTCATATTCCATATCTACTACTCCCTCCGTTCTTTTTTAATTGACTCGGATTTAGCACAACTTTGTACTAAATCTGAGTCAATTAAATATGACCGGAGGGAGTACACGACATCGAACCTTAAGTGTGTCACCCTACGGTTCGTGAACTATGAAGACATGATTGAGACTCCTCTCCGATCAATAACCAATAGCGGGACCTGGAGATCCATAATGGCTCCCACATATTTAACGGTAACTTAGTGATCAAAAGAACCATTTACATACGATACTGATTCCTTTTGTCACGCGATACTTTACTTATCCGAGTTACCGATAAGTACTCTTTCCTCGTATCGTGGTATGTCATCGCTTGTGACCTTGTCACATGCTTGCAAGCTAATTAGATGACATTCCACCGAGAGGGCCCAGAGCATATCTATCGGTCATCGGGATGGACAAATCCAACTCTTGATCCATGCGCTTCAACTCCTACTTTCTGAACACTCAATCCCATCTTTAGAACCACCCATTTACGAAGTGGTGTTTGATGTAATCAAAGCATCCATCTGGTGTAAGTGATTTACACGATCTCATGGTCGAAGGATTAGGTTACTATGTATCGAAAGCTTATAGCAAGTTGAACTTAATGACTTGATCTTATGCTATCCTAACTATGGGTGTGTGTCCATCACATCATTGACCTAATGATATGATCTTGTTATAAATAACATCCAATGTTCATGATAAGGAAACTATGATCATCAATTAATCAACAAGCTAGTTAAACGAGAGGCTTACTAGGGACTCTGGTTGTTTACACAACACACATGTATCAATGTTTCCACTTAATACAATTATAGCATGGGATGTAAACATTTATCATGAACATTAAGATATAACAATAACTACTTTATTATTGCCTCTTGGGGATATCTCCAACAGTCTCCCACTTGCACTAGAGTAAATAATCTAGTTAACATTTGTAAAGATCTAACACTGTCATCTTCTGGTGCTTATCATGTTTGCTCATGGGAGAGGTTTCAGTCAACGAATCTGACACGCTTAGAAACGTATGTATTTTGCAATTCATTTTCTTCTCCACGCATCACTCATTTTCAAATGAGTCGGCATTAATTGTATATGTTTGGTCTTCTGGTGGAACCTTAATTCCGCGGTCTGAAATATGTTACAATATTGTCACACACAATACAGCTTCATAGTTCTAACACTACCGTAACTACACCAAGTTCTCAAAGAACTCCTCTAATCAAACACCCTTGGTCATTGTCAAAACAATAATATACTCTGCCTTCGTTTGTAGAATCCGTCACAATATTTAGAACTCATCTAAATCTATCATAGACTTCTTCTAGCCCACTGTGCTACCTTTTTAATGAACACATTAGCCTAATTGAGATTTAAATTCATTCTTATATGTGACCAAACTAATATCGGTGCAACACCTTACATCGATTTGTTTGTCATTACCCCATATAAAACTATATATATCCTTGGTTCTTCTAATGCACTCAGGGATATTCTTACTATTGTCCAATGATCATCACATGAATCATTCTGGTATATGCTTGTAACACTTTTAGAGCACATGACATCAGATTGTGTACATATTATTGGGATCTAAAATCACTCATGTGTTTTTACTCATTGAGTGTCAAATACACTCAAGTTTTTCTAAACTTCCACATGGAAAAGAACACCTTCTTGACTTTTTTTTATATTAAACTACTTCAATATTCATTCAATGTACTTTGACTTAAACTTATTATCTGTTTCAATCTATCTTCATAGTTCTTGATGCTAAATATGTTTTTAGTCCATATCCTTTCATTGAAGTTAATTTTCAATGAAACCTTCTAATCACATTATGTACATGATTACACTATTTATAATCAACGATATGTCATCTACATAAAGCATTATAAATATGTCTTAGCGCTCCCACTTAATTTCTTGCAAATGCAAGCACCTTCATCGCTTTTGATGAAATCAAAACTTTTTGATTATTTCATCCAGTGAAGATTCCAACTCCGTGATACTCACTTCATCCAGTGAAGTTTGTATACCTATCTAGTATTTCACGGACTAGCAAAACTCTTGGTTGTATCTAGTATACATCCTTAATACACACTTTTGGTAAGAAATGTATTTCTGTCATCCTACTATCATATCTAAAAAAAATGTAGCGATTACTAGAATAATCCGCATAGACTATAAGCATCGCTACGGAAGATCTAATCTTATCGTAGTCAACTCTTTGAACTTTGTCGTAATCAACTTTTTGACAAGTCGAGCTTCTTCAAGGATATTGCATTCATGTCCATCAATTTTATGGATCCATTTACTTTCAAAAAGTATTCACCTATCTTGGATTTCATGACACTTAGCCATCTTAACGGAGTCAGGGCCCATCATAGCTTCTTTGTATGTAGTTGGTTTATTATTATTCAAAATCAATCCTTTGTCCACAAATCATTTATTTTATCACAAAGTAAACCATACCTACAATGTTCAATAGGTACTTCGATCTCCATGAATATAACACTTTGTAGACATGGGAGCCATGTTCGTCGTGGCCGCTTTCGGAACCATTTTCGATGCTGCGGTACTCTGACCATTATGCTCAGGTTTATCAATCTTATCGAGTTCCATTGTCCTCCCACTCGAATATTTTGCGAGAACCAATTTCTTGGAAATAAGCAAGAAACATCGACACACACTTTTATCTTTGACTTCATGTGGAAAGAATTCTCAATTTGTTCTCTGGGATAACCAACAAAGACATTCATCCGATTTTGGTTGTAAAATCATTTACTTATGCTAAGAAATGACTATTAGGGTTTATACCCATGCCATAACTCATATGCTGTCATTTCAATGGATTATGATGACGCACTATTTAGTAAAAGCGGTAGTCTCTAAAGCATAATCCACAAAAATATAATGGCATCATTTTATTTTTATCTCATCATTAATCCAACAAAGTTTGGATACGTCTCTCGAATACTCCATTATAACTATGGTGTTCCGGAAAACGTGAGTTGTGGAACAATTTCGTAACTCTCTTAGATGTTCGCTAAAACTCGTGATTCAAATATTTCCACAATGATCCAATCATATATATTTGACTTTTCTATTACGATAATTTCCACTTCATGCTGAAATTTATTTGAATCTATTCAAATGTTTCAAATTTCTTCCTCATTGAATAAATATATCCATATATATACACTCAACTCATTGTTGGATTTTTTCATGAAGTAGAAGAATCTTCCGCACACAACTATTCCTAAGAACCATATACATTATCATGTATGTTTCCACTAAGCTAGTTGCCCGTTCAACTCTTGGCCTATGAACGCTATTTCAGTTATTCCTTTTGGAAGAGATTTGCAAGCGCCGAACGATTCAAAAATCGAATGACTCCAAAAATCCATTTGAATGGAGTTCCTTCATGCATTCCTTTCTAACATGACCTAAATGACGGTTCATAAATAAGTGGAATTCTCATTATTTTCCTTATGGCGTTTTAGCGTCAGTGTTATGCATGTGTGTTTCACCATTAAGATTAATAATAACTTCTCCATCGTATATGGAGTACGGTCATAATTTGAACAACTCATTGTTTTCATTTTACCAGAATAAAATAACAATTATAAAGTTCTGTATTATAAAACTGAAGGGCTAGGTAGAATACCAACGAAGAACATAATAACACTTTATTTTGTTCCAGACATGCATTCTTACCACATTCCTTGGTAGTCACTTAGGCCATTATATTCTTATATTGCGTTGTGTTGTATGACTTTTCATACCAACCAATATGGTACAAATACCTAAGAATTTTATAGTGTGACTAAACAAAGAATACATTCACAACATGTATATCATCTATATACACATGAGCTAGACTTTCTAGTCTTTTCTTTCTTTCTGCCAAAAACTTTTGTAGTTTCTCTTTTATCTTTCCTCATTTTTTAGAAAACAGTTGAACATCAATAACTTCTAGGTTTGTTGGTCAAATACCAATAACCTTGAGGTTCTTACTTTGAAGTTAATCATCACATGACAATTGTTCCAGATTTCTCTATTAGTAGCTTTTTAATGTGATAAACAATTTCACTCATAAGTTTTTATCTATCAAATCTTGACGACTTTATGATACCATGTCTGTACATGCTAGGCTCGTCAAGTTTAACCTCGGTATTCGCATGTGCAAATCTGGCTTGCACCCGTTGTATGCACACATAGAACCTATAACACCCGATCATCACGTGATGCTTCGAAACGACGAGTCTTAGCAAAGGTGCATACTAAGGACGACCACTTCATGGATATGCAAATATCGTTAGTGCCCAACTAGTTGGAGTATTGGGACGCCTAGCGTCTTCAATCTTCGTGCATTCCCATAAAACTTATGAGTTTATGTAGTCTTAGTAAATTATATTCTATCATCTTGCAATAAGGTCTTAGATATCACATATATCTCACACCTTGCTTATTTATGAAAATAAACTTTCCATATCCTTACTTTTCAAACGGATTTGAACTTCAAGTTTCACGGAGACAAGATGATTTTAGGTACTAATTGAAACCATTGCTCTTTGAATCAGCAATGTGAGGTTTACCAAAAGTTTAATAATACTTAATCATTTCTTGATTCTTTAGCAATACGGTACCAGTCCGTAAAGTTATTTGTCAGATTTAACAATGTTACTATCTCAATTACAAGACTAGCGCATGGTAGATAACTGATGCCAATTCTAAAAAATTAATTCAAAATACAATTTAGACTATGTTCAGGATAATTAGTTCAAGTTTTAATCTAATTACTAATAAACTCCCACTAATTCAACATCCCTCATAGTTGTTAAGTGACACATGACCCAAATTCACTACACCAAGTACGATCATCATGTGAGATGATGTAGTTTCAATGGTGAACATCAACATGTTTATCATATCTTCTATATGACTCGTGTTCAACCTTTTGGTTTCCTATGTTCCGAGGCCATGTCTGTACATGCTAGGCTCGTCAAGCAAACCAAAGTATTTCCGCGTGTGCAACATGGCTTACACCCGTTGTATGTGAACGTAGAATCTATCACATTCGATCATCACGAGATGCTTCAAAACGATGAACTTTTGCAACGGTGCATACCAGGGGAGAACACTTTATTATCTTTATATTAATGTGAGGGATCATCTTATAATGCTACCATCGCGATCTAAGCAAAATAAGATGCATAAAAGGATTAACATCACATGCATGGATAATGTGATATGATATGGCCTTTTCTTCTTGTGCCTTTGATCTCCATATCTAAAGCACATGAGCATGATCTCCATCATCACCAGCATTGCGCCAAGGTCCATGGCGCCGCTTCATGGTTGTCCTCCATCCATAGCAACTATTACAATTACTAACTCATAGTAATGAAATAAAGCTATTACATGGTGAATAGACACGCATGTCTTAACAAATTTAAAGATAACCATTAGGCTCCTGCTGGTTGCCATAATACAATAGTGATCATCTCATACATCAAATCACACTCATATAGCCATATCACATTACATGCCCCTGCAAAAACAAGTTAGACGCCTCTAAAAAGTGTTTGCATGTTTTCCGTGGTTTGGGGCTTTTGAGTAAGATCCGATCTACCTACGAACAAGAACCACAACGTTAATACAAGTGTTGTCAAGTGCAGATTGCAAATTGGATGTTAACTATGATGGGAGAGACAGACACCCGCAAAGACACTTATGCAATACAAGTTGCATGTCAAGCGTGGAGCAAGTCTCATGAACGAGGTCATGTAAAGTTAGCTCGGGCCGCTTCATCCCCCCATCTGCAAGATGCAAAGTGCACAAAAAGCAAGTGAGATAAAAAGCATCAACGCCCACAAAACCTTTGTGTACTACTCGTGAAACAGATCTATGCATAGACATGGCTCTGATACCACTGTAGGGTTCGTTGCATGGAAAACAAAAAAATTCTATCGCAAAGACGAATAAACACAAGATCTAATCTATGGAAAAGCCAAGATCTAATCTATGAGATCGGAGCAATGAGATAGATGCGAAACTAACCCTCGAAGATCCAAAGCCTTAATGAGATCAGATCTCGTGGTTGATGTAGACGATCCTTCCAGTGCTGCAAGCCAGCAGCACTTCCATACTCGGTCACATGTACGGTGTCGATGACGTCCTTCCTCTCCCCGTTCCAGCGGGCAGCGGAGGTGGTAGATCCCCTCGGAATCCCAGCAACACGACAGTGTGGTGGTGGTGGTGGAGAAGAAAATTACTACAGGGCTTCGCCAAGCCTGCACCGGAAGAAGGAGGAGGGAGAGAGGTGGCGACTAGTGTTGGAGGGATGGGATTGGCTGCACCCCTGCCCCTCCCCTCTGTATATAGGGGGGAGGTCGGCTTGGGTTGCCCCCAAGCCCAAACCCATCTAGGGCCGGCTCATGAACTCGTCCCCGCGTGGTCGCCCACATTCTCGGCGGGCGACTACGTCCACGACTCCGACGAGGAGGAGGCCGTGCTCGCGCAGACGAAGGCCATCGCCGAGGTCTTGCTAGCAGGGCTTGATTGAAGATTTTGAGGTCCCTGAACCCCATACCACCGTGTGACTTTGGTCTGGTGACCTTCTCCCAAGACATCCATTGCATGCACCGACGTTCATGTTCAGCGCCCCACCAGAAATCACGGACTATTTTACTAAGATCTTCCAAAAGTCCAACAGAGAACCGGAAAATGCCCATCGCATAAGTGAGTAGTGCCTGTAAGATAGCCTTGATAAGGGTTTCTTTTGCCCCACTGGACATGTATTTTTCCACCCAATCGCAAGCTTTCTCCCTTAACCTTTCTTTCAGAGGTTGAAATTTCCCATTCTTTGGTATACCTTCTGGAACCGGCAAGCCCAAATAATTATCTTCAAAATGACTAGTTTTATAACCCAGTAGTTGCTTGATTGAATCCTGAGCCTCCACCTCACAACTATGACCATAAAGGATAGAGCATTTGCCTAAACTAACAAGCTGCACTGTCCCTCTTTCATACTTATCAAGGACAGTTTTTTTTACCACAGTTGCTTGCTGGACAGATCCGTCAAAGAACATCAAGCAATCGTCCGCAAAAAGGAGACGAGATATCCCAGGTGCCCTGCAGCAGATCTTCAGCTCACGAAGAACACCATTGTCCACTTCCCTCTTTATCAAGGAAGAAAGAGCATCAGCAACAAAAAGAAATAAGTATGGTGATAGTGGATCACCTTGGCGCAGCCCACGGATTGGGGAGAAGGAGTCCAATAAATGTCCATTTAAGCAAACCGAGTATCATACAGTGGTCACACACGCCATCACCCACTGTATCCATGTACTATGAAAGCCCAGTTTCGCCAAAACTCCTTCAAGAAAAGCCCAATCCACACGGTCATATGCCTTGGCCATGTCCAACTTATAAGCACAAAATTTAGAACAGGAGGCCGAGCCCCCCTGTATAGCGTGAATGCACTCGAGGGCAATGAGTGCATTGTTAGTAATCATACGTCCCGGAATAAACGCACTTTGGTAGGGAGCAATGATATCCTGTAGTAGAGGCCGGAGACGGTTGATTAAGCACTTTGAAACAACTTTGAAGACAACATTGCATAGGCTTATGGGCCTAAAGTCCTTCACCTCTTCCGGTCAGTCTTTTTGGGAATTAGAATGATAGAAGTTTCATTAACTTCAGTCGGCATGATACCATCTGTAAAAAATTGTTGCACGGCAGCCACAACATCTTCTTTTAACATACCCCAATTTCATTGAAGAAAACATGCCGGGAAACCGGGCCAATCTGAAAGAGGGTGTCACCTATCACCTTTTCCGAAAAGGGAGCCATCAAAGAATCATTCATATGCTCGTCAATGCAGGTATGGATCAGGTTGAGAATCTCCGAGGGATCCACATCCTCATCACGTGTGTACAAGTGCGGAAAGAAATCATTTGCCAAACCTTCTGTCTCTTTTGTATCCTTATTGATAGTCCCATCAGGTCTCTTAAGCTTTGTAATCTTGTTCTTTTGCTGTCCACGGGAGGCCCTGCGATGGAAATACTTTGTGTTTCGGTCACCTCCCTTGAGGCAGTCTACTCTTGATCTCTGTGGCCACATAAGCTCCTCCCTGTACAAGATTTCGTCCATGTTAGTTTGGAGCTCCTTCCTACGTTTCTCGTTTTCCGCGTCCGTTAGCTAAGCCAGAGTATCAAGCTCATCACGAAGTTTCTTTAGCTCCCTCGGAATGGAGGGAAAAATCTTCGCCTTCCAAGCATGCAGAGAGCCTATCATGGACCCCAGGGCGCTACTGATTGCCCCCAGCGACAGCCGCGCGACCTGGCCATCCGCGTCATGGCCCAAGGCCGTGTTGTCGGCCCACCCCGGTTCAGCTACACGTCTCGACCAAGCTTCAGTGACCGCTGCATGACCGCTGCAGGGAGACTCGGTATCCTCTCCCAAGCAACCTCATAGCGGCGAATTGGCTGTTTAGGCCTTTCCTCTGATACTTCCTCCACTACCAGCAGGAGGGGTGTGTGGTCCGATCGTGACGACTGGATATGGTTGACACGAACCTGCGGGAACACGTTGCTCGACACCGGCGAAGCAACGTGTTTCGCATGACTATGATCTCCAACATTTTTTTTCTCCCTGTTGGTGATTATCAAACGTCCACGGAGTACGAGCAAACCCCAGATCATGGAGATCACAGTCCGATAGTACTTCTCGAAAGTCCCGCATCAGCCTTTCAGAACGCCGTGTATGAGAGAAATGTTCTCCTTGCCACATTGCTTCGTTAAAATCACCCGTCATCATCCAAGGTTCCGAAGAAAGTGGCCGGATTCGCCTCAAAAGGGTCCACATTTGGTGATGTTCACCAGCTTTCGGTTCTCCATACACAAAGGTGCCATGCCATCTTTGCTCATACAGGCCACCTTGGATATTGATGTCTACGTTCCCCCTCCTTTCCTGTAGACAGTGTTGGGCCTCCAAGAGCAGAGGTTTGTAGAACAGCAGCAAGTTTTCCCTTAAGTGGATCACCCAAGGTTTATTGAACTCAGGGAGGAAGAGGTCAAAGATATCCCTCTCATGCAACCACCGCAACCACAAAGCAAGAAGTCTCTTGTGTCCCCAACACACCTAATAGGTGCACTAGTTCGACGAAGAGATAGTGAAATACAGGTGGTATGAATATATAGTAGCAGTAGCAACAGTGCCAGAAAATAGCTTGCGGGTGTGTAGTTGATGGTGGTGGTATTGCAGCAGTAGTAACGCAGTAAAACAGTAAACAAGCGGTAGTAACGCAGCAGTATTTAGGAACAAGGCCTAGGGATTACACTTTCACTAGTGGACACTCTCAACATTGATCACATAACAGAACAGATAAATGCATACTCTACACTTTTGTTGGATGATGAACACATTGCGTAGGATTACACGAACCCTCAATGCCGGAGTTAACAAGCTCCACAATAATGCTCATGTTTAAGTAACCTTATAGTGCAAGATAGATCAACATAACCAAATAGATCACATCAATACCATCATAATGATAATTAACTCCACAATCTACAAGAGATCATGATCATAGCCTACGACAAGAACCACACGGTGCACACACTAGTCACCTTTACACACGTGCGGGAGGAATAGAACTACTTTAATAACATCACTAGAGTAGCACATAGATGAATTGTGATACAAAACTCATATGAATCTCAATCATGTAAAGCAGCTCATGAGATCATTGTATTGAAGTACATGGAGAGAGATTAACCACATAGCTACCGGTACAGCCCCGAGCCTCGATGGAGAACTACTCCCTCCTCATGGGAGCAGCAGCGGTGATGAAGATGGCGGTGGAGATGGCAGCGGTGTCGATGGAGAAGCCTTCCGGGGGCACTTCCCCGCTCCGGCAGGGTGCCGGAACAGAGACTCCTGTCCCCCAGATCTTGGCTTCGCGATGGCGGCGGCTCTGGAAGGTTTCTGTGGTTTTCGTCGAACGCCTCAGGGTTTTCGATCCAGGGGCTTTATATAGGCGAAGAGGCGGCGCAGGAGGGTCGAAGGGGTGACGACACCATAGGGCGGCGCGGCCGGGGCCTCGGGCCGCGCCGGCCTAGGGTCCGGGGGCCCGAGTGCCCCCCTCCGGTCCTTCCCGGGTGTTCGGATGCTTCCGGTGAAAATAGGAACCCGGGCGTTGATTTCGTCCGATTCCGAGAATATTTCGTTACTAGGATTTCTGAAACCAAAAACAGCAGTAAAACGGAACCGGCACTTCGGCATCTTGTTAATAGGTTAGTTCCAGAAAATGCACGAATATGACATAAAGTGTGCATAAAACATGTAGATAACATCAATAATGTGGCATGGAACACAAGAAATTATCGATACGTTGGAGACGTATCAGCATCCCCAAGCTTAGTTCTGCTCGTCCCGAGCGGGTAAAACGATAACAAAGATAATTTCTGGAGTGACATGCCATCATAAACTTGATCATACTATTTGTAAAGCATATGTAGTGAATGCAGCGATCAAAACAATGTGTATGACATGAGTAAACAAGTGAATCATAAAGCAAAGACTTTTCATGAATAGCACTTCAAGACAAGCATCAATAAGTCTTGCATAAGAGTTAACTCATAAAGCAATAATTCAAAGTAAAGGCATTGAAGCAACACAAAAGAAGATTAAGTTTCAGCGGTTGCTTTCAACTTGTAACATGTATATCTCATGGATATTGTCAACATAGAGTAATATAATAAGTGCAATAAGCAAGTATATAAGAATCAATGCACAGTTCACACAAATGTTTGCTTCTTGAGGTGGATAGAAATAGGTGAACTGACTCAACATTGAAAGTAAAAGAATGGTCCTTCAAAGAGGAAAGCATCGATTGCTATATTTGTGCTAGAGCTTTGATTTTGAAAACATGAAACAATTTTGTCAACGGTAGTAATAAAGCATATGCATCATGTAAATTATATCTTATAAGTTGCAAGCCTCATGCATAGTGTACCAATAGTGCCCGCACCTTGTCCTAATTAGCTTGGACTACCTGGATTATCACCGCAATACATATGCTTTAACCAAGTTTCACAAAGGGGTACCTCTATGCCGCCTGTACAAAGGTCTAAGGAGAAAGCTCGCATTTGGATCTCTCGCTTTTGATTATTCTCAACTTAGACATCCATACCGGGACAACATAGACAACAGATAATGGACTCCTCTTTTAATGCTTTAAGCATTTGACAACAATTAATTCTTTTATCATTAGAGATTTGAGGATGTTTGTCCAAAACTGAAACTTCCACCATGAATCATGGCTTTAGTTAGCGGCCCAATGTTCTTCTCTCACAATATGCATGCTCAAACCATTCAACTCAGTGTAGATCGCCCTTACTTCAGACAAGACGAACATGCATAGCAACTCACATGAAATTCAACAATGAGTTGATGGCGTTCCCCGATAAACATGGTTATCGCACAACAAGCAACTTAATAAGAGATAAAGTGCATAATTACATATTCAATACCACAATAGTTTTTAAGCTATTTGTCCCATGAGCTATATATTGCAAAGGTGAATGATGGAATTTTAAAGGTAGCACTCAAGCAATTTACTTTGGAATGGCGGAAAAATACCATGTAGTATAGGTAGGTATGGTGGACACAAATGGCATAGTGGTTGGCTCAAGTATTTTGGATGCATGAGAAGTATTCCCTCTCGATACAAGGTTTAGGCTAGCAAGGCTTATTTGAAACAAACACAAGGATGAACCGGTGCAGCAAAACTCACATAAAAGACATATTGAAAACATTATAAGACTCTACACCGTCTTCCTTGTTGTTCAAACTCAATACTAGAAATTATCTAGACTTTAGAGAGACCAATTATGCAAACCAAATTTTAGCATGCTCTATGTATTCTTCACTAATAGGTGCAAAGTATATGATGCAAGAGCTTAAACATGAGCACAACAATTGCCAAGTATCACATTACCCAAGACATTATAGCAATTACTACATGTATCATTTTCCAATTCCAACCATATAACAATTTAACGAAGAGGAAACTTCGCCATGAATATTATGAGCTAAGAACACATGTGTTCATATGAACCAGCGGAGCGTGTCTCTCTCCCACACAAGCATGATGTAATCCAATTTATTCAAACAAAAACAAAAACAAAAGCACACGGACGCTCCAAGTAAAGCACATAAGATGTGACCGAATAAAAATATAGTTTCAAGAGAAGGAACTCGATAATTTATCGATGAAGAAGGGGATGCCTTGGGCATCCCCAAGCTTAGACACTTGAGTCTTCTTGATATATGCAGGGATGAACCACCGGGGCATCCCCAAGCTTAGACTTTTCACTCTTCTTGATCGTAGTATATCATCCTCCTCTCTTGACCCTTGAAAACTTCCTCCACACCAAACTCGAAACAACTCATTAGAGGGTTAGTGGACAATAAAAATTAACATGTTCAGAGGTGACACAATCATTCTTAACACTTCTGGACATTGCATAAAGCTACTGGACATTAATGGATCAAAGAAATTCATCCAACATAGCAAAAGAGGCAATGCGAAATAAAAGGCAGAATCTGTCAAAACAGAACAGTCCGTAAAGATGGATTTTATTAGGCAACCAGACTTGCTCAAATGAAAATGCTCAAATTGAAAGAAAGTTGCGTACATATCTGAGGATCACTCACGTAAATTGGCATAATTTTCTGAGTTACCTACAGAGAATTAGACCCAGATTCGTGACAGCAAAGAAATCTGTTTCTGCGCAAGTAATCCAAATCTAGTACTTACTTTACTATCAAAGACTTTACTTGGCACAACAAAACACAAAACTAAGATAAGGAGAGGTTGCTACAGTAGTAAACAACTTCCAAGACACAAATATAAAACAAAGTACTGTAGCAAAATAACACATGGGTTATCTCCCAAGAAGTTCTTTCTTTTTAGCCATTAAAATGGGCTCAGCAGTTTTAATGATGCACTCGCAAGAAATAGTATTTGAAGCAAAAGAGAGCATCAAGAGGCAAATTCAAAACACATTTAAGTCTAACATGCTTCCTATGCATAGGAATCTTGTAAATAAACAAGTTCATGAAGAGCAAAGTAACAAGCATAGGAAGATAAAACAAGTGTAGCTTCAAAAATTTCAGCACATAGAGAGGTGTTTTAGTAACATGAAAATTTCTACAACCGTATTTTCCTCTCTCATAATAAATTTCAGTAGCAACATGAGCAAACTCAACAATATAACTATCACATAAAGCATTCTTATCATGAGTCTCATGCATAAAATAATTACTCTCCACATAAGCATAATCAATTTTATTAGTTGTAGTGGGAGAAAATTCAACAAAGTAGCTATCATTATTATTCTCATCAAATATGAGAGGCATATCATAATCAAATTCACTCTCCATAGTAGGTGGCACCAAAAGACCACTATCATTATAATCATAAATAGGAGGCAAAGTATCATCAAAGAAAATTTTCTCCTCAATGCTTGGGGGACTAAAAATATCATGAAAACCAGCTTCCCCAAGCTTAGAACTTTCTATATCTTTATCAACAATGGTGTTCAAGGCGTTCATACTAATATTACTACCAGCATGCAAATAAGATTTCATAGGTTTTTTAATTTTCGCATCAAACAATCCAT
This sequence comes from Lolium rigidum, assembly GCF_022539505.1. NCBI lineage: Eukaryota > Viridiplantae > Streptophyta > Magnoliopsida > Poales > Poaceae > Lolium > Lolium rigidum. The sequence goes on from NC_061511.1 coordinate 271,184,806, forward strand.
GTTTTAAATCAGGAAATAGAATAAGAAGCTCACCGTTGTCCATTATGCCAAACTAGTGTAAACAAGAAACAAAAAGATGCAATTGCAGGATCTAAAGGAAATAGCTTCGAGCACAAACACAATGGCGCCGAAAAAGTACTGTTACACGGAACCGAAGTATGAGTGCCTTTTTACCTTTCCTCCCCGGCAACGGCGCCGGAAAAGTGCTTGATGTCTACGTTCCCCTCCTTTCACTGTAGACAGTGTTGGGCCTCCAAGAGCAGAGGTTTGTAGAACAGCAGCAAGTTTTCCCTTAAGTGGATCACCCAAGGTTTATTGAACTCGGGGAGGAAGAGGTCAAAGATATCCCTCTCATGCAACCCTGCAACCACAAAGCAAGAAGTCTCTTGTGTCCCCAACACACCTAATAGGTGCACTAGTTCGGCGAAGAGATAGTGAAATACAGGTGGTATGAATATATAGTAGCAGTAGCAACGGTGCCAGAAAATAGCTTGCGGGTGTGTAGTTGATGGTGGTGGTATTGCAGAGTAACGCAGTAAAACAGTAAACAAGCGGTAGTAACGCAGCAGTATTTAGGAACAAGGCCTAGGGATTACACTTTCACTAGTGGACACTCTCAACATTGATCACATAACAGAACAGATAAATGCATACTCTACACTTTTGTTGGATGATGAACACATTGCGTAGGATTACACGAACCCTCAATGCCGGAGTTAACAAGCTCCACAATAATGCTCATGTTTAAGTAACCTTATAGTGCAAGATAGATCAACATAACCAAATAGATCACATCAATACCATCATAATGATAATTAACTCCACAATCTACAAGAGATCATGATCATAGCCTACGACAAGAACCACACGGTGCACACACTAGTCACCTTTACACACGTGCGGGAGGAATAGAACTACTTTAATAACATCACTAGAGTAGCACATAGATGAATTGTGATACAAAACTCATATGAATCTCAATCATGTAAAGCAGCTCATGAGATCATTGTATTGAAGTACATGGAGAGAGATTAACCACATAGCTACCGGTACAGCCCCGAGCCTCGATGGAGAACTACTCCCTCCTCATGGGAGCAGCAGCGGTGATGAAGATGGCGGTGGAGATGGCAGCGGTGTCGATGGAGAAGCCTTCCGGGGCACTTCCCCGCTCCGGCAGGGTGCCGGAACGGAGACTCCTATCCCCCAGATCTTGGCTTCGCGATGGCGGCGGCTCTGGAAGGTTTCTGTGGTTTTCGTCGAACGCCTCAGGGTTTTCGATCCAGGGGCTTTATATAGGCGAAGAGGCGGCGCAGGAGGGTCGAAGGGGTGACGACACCATAGGGCGGCGCGGCCAGGGCCTGGGCCGCGCCGGCCTAGGGTCTGGGGGCCCAGTGCCCCCCCCGGTCCTTCCCGGGTGTTCTGGATGCTTCCGGTGAAAATAGGAACCCGGGCGTTGATTTCGTCCGATTCCGAGAATATTTCGTTACTAGGATTTCTGAAACCAAAAACAACGAAAAACAGGAACTGACACTTCGGCATCTTGTTAATAGGTTAGTTCCAGAAAATGCACGAATATGACATAAAGTGTGCATAAAACATGTAGATAACATCAATAATGTGGCATGGAACACAAGAAATTATCGATACGTTGGAGACGTATCAGATATGCACATCGATATGCCAGTGGCTATATGACAGAAGGTCAACAATGATGCCTTGCATCCAGTAAAGCGCAATACCACCGCCATTCCCATCTCCAGAAACCTGGTAACATTAATCCATCCCCAATCTGAATCTTAAGTTCTTTACTCTATCGGTGCATTGTCTTGTCTCGCAGAGGAAGACAATATTAGGCTTATATGTTTGTATTAAACAGACCAACTCCTGAACTGTCCGGGTTTGCCCAATCCCCCGGCAGTTCCAAATTAAGATACTCATTGTACTCGGCGGTCACCCTCGAGGGATGCCACCGATCCAGTAGAAGCTCCAGAAACAGAAGTACTATCCGCAAATTTGGTCCTTTTATTTTCCTTTGCTGGTAGGTTGTCAGGTGGGTCCAGTTCCACGGAATTATCTCCATCTATAACCATGTTGGAGCCCAGTATAGCCAAGGTAGGGTTGGGAATAGGTGCACCATCAAAACCAAGTCCCCTCTTTGCATTAGGCCCGCCTTGTCATTTTCTCATCATTCATCAGAGAGGTCCTTGTTGGAGCCATTTGCATGGCATTCCGGATGTTCACGCCAATCATAGTAGGGGGCGCCTCCCGACCTCGGCCTTCCACGCCCCTACCACGACTAGACGAGGGAAGGTTTGCATCGCCACGACCACCTCCCAAGGGACCACCTCCACGCTCGCTGCGCAAACCCACTTTGAAGCTGCTCGAGCCCCTCCCTCTTCCCAGAGGTGTGACATACACAAAATCACCAAATTTGAGTGTGGCCTCATCGAACACTCCATCGCCGCACTCCTTAAAACTGTGGCCCAAAAGACCACATGCAAAGCATAGTTGTCCAATCTTTTCATATTTGACTTCACAGGGGTACCTCTTTCCTGCCATATGGATCGAGACCCACTTGGTGATCGGCAGACGAACATCGTGCAGGTTTCACACTCGAACAAAATCACCTTGAAAGCTCCCAACTGGGTTCATCTCTACTTCCTTAACTTCACCCGCAACTCTGCCCACTAGCTTCTCCACAATATACTTCTTCCTGTACGCTGAGGGGAGTTTTAGCACATGCAGCCAGAGGGGTATGATGTTTAGAGCTACGGATGCAAGGTCAGACACACCATCGTACTCTGCTAGCACAATTCAGACCAGTCTCTGAACAGCCAAGGTCCACGCAGCATTACTTTCTCCCAGTCGCCGAGACAGAACATTGGATGACAAAGAGATTATCTCCCACTGACCGCATCATCACATCCCTCGCCGGGTTCCAGGCGATCTGCATCTGATGGAGGAAGGCTGCATGCGAGAACTTTTTCCGACAAACAACGCGCGCCACAGCCAGCCACCGCACACTCTCTCAGCAATCTCACCATCATCCTCAATGACAAAATCATCGAATTCTTCCTCCGCAATATCCAACCTGTCAAACAGGGAGTCTAACGCACCTTCTTTCCACTTATCCGTGCTGGCAAAAGCGCCATCGGAAGCCTCTATCGCCGGAGCGAGGCCTGCCGCCGTCTGATCATCGCCGTCTTCCGGCACCGCCATGGGATTCTGCCCAGATTTCACTCTCGCCACTCGCGAGAAGATGCAAAACCCTACGCCGCCGCCTCAAGGAACCAATCGGTCAAGTGGATCAGGGAGAGACCGCGAAACCCGGGAGGATCAAGAGGAGGGCGACAGAGGGTAGGGGAACGGAATCGGGGGAGAGATCGGAGATCGGGCTCCACGGGAACTCACCGCCATGCTATCGCCAAGGGGAGGACAGAAACCCTAAGGGGTACTATACCTATACCTGCCTATTCTACTTGAAAGCCAATACGTATGTATGCTTTCAATTTAAACATGATTCTAAACCATTATAGATTTCCCGTTGATTGCATCATCACAATTTTGCAGCAATCATTCTTACGTTTTTACTAGGTTAATGCCCGTGCTTCGCTACGGATCAACAAATAATCTAATCCTAACATCCCCTAAAAAAGAGTCCTAACACAAGTTACATGTGAACCCAACTATCTGCTATTGGGTTCTCATTTCTATTATTGGTCGATCACACATAATTCCTCAAAGTGGAGTACATAAAGTCCTGATGCACCATAAAGGTGTCTAATAGTTTGTTACTACATTTTTTAGTGAAGATCAAACCGTACTAAACAACAAAACATGAATCGAACAACAAAAAGACACAATGAATCTTGAACCGTTCATTCAAGATATAAAGAAAGATCATGTCCAGTATAATAGTCACTTGTAGCATGAGTGTGTTTGGTTATACGGATTCTAAAAAATATATTGTGAGCTGCAAACTATGGCAAAGATGACATTAGGTGATTATTAGTATGGCATAAATAGAAGGTGCTTGGTTGCAGTTTGGACCTCTAATTTGGATAGGAAATGTCCATAATACCCATAGGTGTTAAGAGACCAATTTTGTACTAAATCACTGACTAGTAAATATGGATGGAGGAAGTACGCTAATTGGCTACCGTTGAGATATAGATCACACAGAGGCATATTATTATTTGATGATGGCGACTGTGATTCCAGCCTCTAGAGACATCCTTAGATGACGACATGACGTACCTTGTGGGTGGCAACTGAGGAGGCCACCCGGGTGTCGCAGGCAGCTGTGGCGAGATGTATCTCAACCTTTTGGCCATCACTAAAATAAGTTTTCCTCTAGTGTTCTTCATCAAGCTTCCGTGAGTTTTTGCCAACAGATGAATCGTTCTGGTCTAGAACAAGCTAGCTAGCTAGCTACTCTTATATTACCTTGGTTCATGGGAATTGATCTATCTTCTTAAAGTAGATAGATGTGCATGAATAGCTAAGCTTTCCACTCTACCTGCTTGCTCTCGAAGGAATTCACGTATCCAGTGTTCTAAAACCAACAGAGGTCTTGTCAGGGATGTGCCAAGCAAAATCATCTGACAGCGGCACCTCCACAGCCGCATTGTCCGTCGCAACCGATGACCAGCACGACCCATGCAAGCGAGCTCACTCTACACGAAGCTGAGATCTACCATGCGAAGACGCGAGACGGCCATATACTGACATACCCCGCGGCTCCACGCGTTGCAGATGTCCTCGTGGATGTCAATGTCGATGATGTGGCCAACATTGTTTTTTGTTTTGTTTTGATATGGCCATAAGATGTCAATCGAGGTATGAGAACAAAGGGATTGACCGGTACCATATATAGTCGCAAAGCAGTGAACTTGATGTTGAGTTGCGGCTATGCGCAGGAATTGACAGTGGCATGTTTGGAGTTCGTTTGGTGGATCAGATCCAGAGAAACCGGAGCTGAAAATCGTTTCTAGCCAGCACTCGATACGCGTGAAAAAATTAAGAAGAAAAACGGCCGAGAGGGCTGTTATGTGGAAATGCGTGGAGTCTGTTGAGCATGCATATTTTTAGTTGTGTCTTTCGGTTCGTTTGTTGAGATGAGAGGGTGGAGTGGCATCTTATCTCTAATTTATTAGACATGCGACACCGTCAGGCATTCGCAGGCTTCACCTTAATAGTAAAGATTTTTGAATTTCTCTCCTTCTACATAGTACTCATTACGCTTTACTACCATAAATCTGATGCTTCTTTCTATCCATGCTTCCCAACTAGCATACATTTGGTTCAGCGGTCATACAATTGAGCATTATTACTTGCATGATTTATCAAATGTTCATTTGGTTTTTCTGAAGGCGTATAATCCATGCTTCCTATCATCCATGTAGCTAATGACTACATTTCTGAGGGCATTTAGCTTCTGGTTTTACTTGATTGGTTGGCTTTTCCCTATTTGTAATTGATGGAAGTATGCGATGGCGATCTTCGCCATCATACCTAGGTATCAAAATCAGACTAGTTTGTTTTTCTTTCTGTGTAAATGCTAGCAATTGAATGTGTATCTTGCTTCATAACATGTTTTGTTTCATGTATTGACCATGAAAGTTCATTTGATTGTGTATGGCATCAACATTTCTATATATTTGATTGACGAAGATGGATGTTCTCGACCAAAAAATGTGCACTCACATTATGGCAGCACACAAATGTGTTTCCACATGTTCTGAAAATTATGCTCCACATGTTCTGAAAATTAATTGTGCTTCGTCAAGGTTTTCAGTTTGCTTTGTTATAGAGGGTAGCAATGTTTCTTTAGTCCATACATTTGCTCCATATTCTTAGTATTGTTGCTTCCACATCATGTTCATTTTGCTTTCCTTGGCTTATTATTTGTAGGCATCATGAAGGAGGGTTATTCCGAGAATCTACTGAAGTGGCCGTTGGCAGTAGAATGGTTTCATGATGTATGGCACAAGCAGTCAATGCATTGCCTTGTTGACGCATGTCTTGCAGTTAGAAAGTAGTGCAGCAACGAGAGAACATCGACGCATGGTCGAGCGGTGCATCTGTGACCAAGCAAATTGTCCTTGTACATCAATAGCGGATGCTAACATTGTTCTCCTGCAGCAACAATGCTTGTAGAAACCATTGAGTGTATTCCCTGCGAGCAAATATAAGAAATCATGGAAACATTGAAAGTTATGAGTTGAAATTCAAATACTGTTACTATGAAGCATTGTTCTATTCGCGAGAAAGTGTTTATTAATCTTGTTGGAAGCATAGTTGATTAGTGGTTGCATATATACAATGAATCGGAAACTCTAGTCTCATGTGTATGAAGCAATTAGCCGAAATGATGGGAACACATGTTTTTTTTGGAACACATGTTGTTATTAGTTCAAAATTGTGTTCATGGAAGAAAACTCTTCATTGGATAGGAGCAGATTCAGTTTATGTAGAAACAGCCCCCATTTCGCTTGAAGCATTTGCAAAAAAATCCTATTTGCTCACTCGAAAAAATAAACACTTATTTGCTAGGAAATTCTGTAGTCGATGGAAGTATTACAGAGAATATTTTTCTGTTTTAGATAAAATAGGAAAAATACCCGTGCGTTGCACCGGGAAACAAAAAACACAAACACTCGAGCGAATCATTTATGACTACAGTTTTCATATGTTCCACCAATCCACCATCGACGAAGGTGGTCACGTTTTTTTCTATTCATTACAAACATGGTTAATCCTGAGAAGATGAGTCTACGAGATCGCCGCTTTATCGACTTATAATATCGCGGAACTTGTAAGGCACCGCCCATATTTTAATTTAAACTTGGTACATGTTCCATCTCCACAATTTAATTCTACTACTTGTTATGATGGTGATCTACCCGAACAAAGGTCGATGCTTAAAAAATCAAGGAATTGAGCTCAGAGGAGCAACACTATTATAGTTTTATCTAGAGTTCAAAACAATTATATCAATAAATATGATTGAGAAAGCCATAACAAGTTTCATAGGACAAATGTTTCTTCTGTTAAATAAACACAAATTTTATTCAGGAATGAGCAAATTATCCAGGAGATGGAAACACAAATTTCCCATGTTTCAACAAATCAGTACTATTTTACCATGGAAACAATGTTTTATGAAAAATAGTCCGCTACGTCTGAAATAAATATTTTAGTTTGAACCAAAATTATGTTGTAATGGAAGCCAAATTCAGTTTTGTGTATCATTGGAAACAAAAATAAGATTGCTACAAACGGAAGCAAATCTGCATATACCTTTGATTTTGCTGAAGTTGTCAGTTTCCTTCAAAACAGGATGTTTCCTAAAAATCCAGAAGCGTTGATCGGGGACCAGTAATTGCGTATCCCACTAATTAGGAGATCAGTTAATACATAAGCATGCAGTCAGGCCACTGTTTCAAAGAAATATTGGATCAGGCTGCGCTGAGAATCTAACGTTCATTGTCCCTTCCAATCGTGTGGCTAGGCACTGGTCCGATGGGAAGCAACATATCGGATGCCGATTCCTAGCGGTGGCCGACAATAAATGCCATAATATTTCTATGGAAGTTCTTATTGATTTCGTAAATATTGGGAGCTAATAAATGCCATAATATTTTAGTACTACTAATTGATTTCGTATGTAATTTTAGGAAGCCAATAAATGCCATAGTGTTGTTATGAAATGCTAATTAATTGCGTATGGTATTTTTTGGAGCGAATAAATCCATACCCACAGGATATTCAATGATCCTAATTAATTAGCGCGAACACAAATTCTGGAAGCTAGGAATAAAATGGCAAAAACTGATACTCCAAGGGTCGCGGTCATGCCTCTATATAAGGAGCAGCATAAGGAGCCACCTGCGTATATACAACAACCTAAATCAAAAGGTTCGTACGAGAAGGCAAACAACTTCAGTATGGCTGTAATCCAGGGCAATACAAGGTTTCTTTGCTTGATGGCACTTCTGCTGATTTCGACCACTTTGTTGTCGAGTCAAGCATCAGGGATGAACCTAGGTAAAATTTCCTCTAGCTTTGTTTATCACTTCCAAGAGAAATTCGTGGTTTCCGGGTGCTATATTTTAAGCCTATCGCATGAGTCCCTTGGTATAAATTATAAGGAAATTTATGTTTTCCAGGAGCTCGCGGTTGTTGTTCTTTATGTGTTTGTAATTAGCTCCGTTTCTGACCTTGAAATTGTATAGCACGAGGTTTTAATAGATGAATTCCATGTCGTTTACGACCTTCTCTGTGGTTCTGATGGCATTCTTTTTTCTGTTGTTGATTCGCTCAGGCACGGAATCCAACATTGCTGGCTTACTGATGGAAACCAACGCTGGCACTGAGGGGAAACATGAACCCTACGCTCCCCCATGTGTTCCTGCAGATTGTAATACAATCTGCCAGCGAGATACCCACACTGCTGGCCATTGCCGTCCAGATGGTTGCTACTGCAGCTAGATCACACTATGTGGGGCCGCAGAAATTTGTATTAAGAAAACAACTAAACAATAAAGTTAATTATGAAATATAAAGCTTCTTTCGAGAAGATTTGTCTGCCGTTTTCATTACTTTTTGTGCTCGAACCCCTAATATTGTTTTATGGAAATCAAGTTTATAGCCTCTCATTTAAAACCCTAAACCGTGGGAGGTCAATACTTCTATTTCAACTGTAACATGTTTAAAAATTATTTTTCTGTCACTAACAAAAAGATATCACAATAACAGGAAACTAAGAAACAATACACGATTTGAGATTGATTTTGGTGTATCGCTAAATACTCCCTGCATAACATCTCTTATTATAAGATCATGAGCCATCTAAACTGTAACAGGTTGTTCAAAAAATAAAAAGCTGAAACAGGTAGGTACAATGACTAAGGAAAAAAAATCCATGACATATGTGAGCAAATGGAGAGCAACAAAATGTACTTGTTGACTACATGAACCCAAAAGTTGAGAAGAATACTCCGGCAAAAATATGATTTTACTGATTCAGTTGGCTGAAAGGTTGCAGAAATTGATTTGTTAACTCAAAGGGAAAAGGTGAAGAAGATGGGATAATCAGAAATTATGTTGCTATGAAGATTGCAACACAGTTTTGGATTAGTGTTATGGTTTTCACAAAAAAGTCAGAGTGTACTTGACATTTTTTTTCTGGTACTACCATCTGTTGGTCCTTTATGACATTCCATATTCCCCAGCAGCGACACTTGAATAAAAAATTCTCTAATCTGGATGTGACTGCCTGCACAAGAAAACAAAGTTTTTTTTTGTGTCATCGAAATGAAAATATGAAATTACACAAGTTCATGTTCACAAAAATAAAATAAAATTTCAGTTTTTTAAGTGTATATCAGACGTATCTAAAGAAAGTTACTATCCACTCCAAAAATTACCAAGATAATTACTTTTTTCATTTCTTAATTCTTCTTGTGGTTTTTATTCAAATTTGGAAACTAAAACCACGACAAGGACTATGAAACGGAGGGAGTAGTATCTTAAGCAAACATATGGACATGTTCAATTATTAACAGAAGTATTGTGATAGCTAGTTTTAAGATACGTTGTTCTGATAGCTAGTTTTTAGATACATATTCTAAATAATAAATGTTGTCGTCTTTGGTCATTGTCCAATTGTCACATCCACTATGAGTCTCTTAACTCATTAGATAACATAAGTTTTTCATAGCCAGTTTTATGCAATGTTGAGGAAATCGCTTATCGGGGTCAACTTGGTTGGCTGACGATTAGCGATTAATAGGCAAATCGGTCGATTAATCGGGCGATAAATGAGTTTATCGGTTAATCGGTGACCATTAAATAGGGATTAATCGGGTGATTAATCGTTGAATCGGATGATATGAGATTTGATTGAAGATTTGATCGCGTGGCATATGCCAAATCTTTTTGTTTCTATGTACGGTCGGCATACTATATTGAATGGAATCATATGCATTGTAACAGATTGATCCGCACTAATGATCCTGGGCCTTCTACACATAATCCAGGGTGGAATATTGTCTCGAAATTGAATGTACCAAGTAAACATAAATATTCTCATGGAAAGTGTTGCATGGAACTATTCCTGGCTTTTCTATCGTCACTAATAGGCACACCCCGGTGGCTGAAAAATGCCTAGTGCTTAAGGAGCCGAAGATATTTATCATTTGATTTTAAGTTGTACAAGAGAAAAAGAAGTTTGGCAATAACTACATCTCAATGAGATAATTTGTTCAATCATGGAGGTTGATAGATCCAGATCTTTCATACTTAAGGAGCTTCTTCAGAAGGATTTACAACCCTAACCGGTCTTGATCATGTGGATGTGAATGAACTAATTGATGTCGCTGCGTGGTATGTTTCATGGCAACGTAGAGAACATGTGAATTGAGAGATGGTGACTCCTCTGGCACAATCGGCTTTTATAATCCAAGGATTGACGCTGAACTATATTGAGATGAATCACGCGCTGAACCACGCGAAATCTTGTGGTGTAAACTAGCTTAAAATTGATGCGTGCTTTTTTCTGAATGAATAAGGTGGTGCTGTAGATGCAGTTTGACGGAAGCGATAGCTTTTACAAAAAAAATTATAACTTGTTGAGGACCTGGGTTGTGTTCCGGTTATAATGAATCTGATTCGTTGGAATTGGTTCAATTTTTTAATGGGGACATCGAGTTCTGTAGTCCATAGACAACGGTCTTGGAGCTTGCTTTCATCGATCCAAAAGAATTGGCCAAGTTTTAGTTCAACACTGCAGGCGAGAGGCTAACAGTGTGGAGCATAAATTAGCTAGAGTAGCTTTTGATTCTAAAATTTTGATTATCAGGAGTGTGACCCCCTTAGTTTTATATTCCGCTTGTACCGAAGGATGTATCAGTGATTGTGTTGAAATAAAGCACGCCGCATAGTACATCAAACTATAATATAAAATCATTTAATAGTACATCAGGAAAATTAGTTAAATTTGTGGCACAACATCACTCACACTCCTGCGCGCATACCTCTTGCTCTCCTCAAATTGAGCAGCCTTGATCTCAGGTATCTCATCCACCTCGTCTTCCTCCATGGCTACAGGTTTTTTTTTGAAACAAGGCAAAATATTTGCCATTTTCATTAATTAAGGAGGTTTTAGAAAAAAATACAAACCGCGTCTTGGACGAAACAACAAACTACTCTCGTGCATTACATTACTTAAAGCCTTTGTGCTGGCAAGGCACCACATTGCTGCATCCTCTTTGATTTTCAAAACAACAATTTGTGGTACCAAGCGCGGTGATGAAGTATATGACTATGCTCATCAACACCGCCTTGACAAGGGTAGTTCGGTCGGCCATCGTGACATGCTTTCCATGCCAATGAATAAGTTTGGAGACCAAGATATCTCATCGGGAATGATTTGTGATCTGTAGAGAAGGCTCGAAGAATCTCATCAAGCTCAATGCATGTCCTCGCAACGGATGAGTTCCCCCCTCCAATCTTCGATGTTGCGGCCTGTGTTTTCGTGTTTCTGTGGCGCTCTCCTCCCGAGAACTCTCCAGAGTCATATATATATATATATATATAGTGGTTTTTAGGTCAAAATACGTTGGGGTGAAATAATCAAGAGATTTCGATGATCGATAGCCAAAAGAGAGGGGGTGGTGCGCCCTACATGTCTGGGCACGCCACCTAGACTCTTCTGGGCCTCAGGCCTCTCTAGGTGTGCTTCCAGGGTCCATGGTGCTTCTCCCGATGAAAAAATGATGCTCCAAAAATCCTAGCTCAATTTGATTCATATAGCTCTCTAAAGTGAAAAATACACAAAACGGGAAATTCCTGTTCTGTAGAGTTATAAACCAAATAAAGGGGATCATTGGTAAATACTCATAACTATATCTTGTGGACATCTAACTAGATTATTCATACTCCCTCCGTCTCAGTTTACTAGTCTTCCTCGTATCCCTAGGTCGCCAATTTAACATATATAATGAAAAAATTATATCAATAGAAAATAGAATATCTAAAATGATACAATTTTTATAACATATAACTAATGCTAACTTGATCAAATTTGCGATCTAGGGGTACGTGCACACCTAATAAACTTTAAGAGAGGGAGTAATATCTTCACCAACATCTATATTTCAGAATCAGGTTCACGGAATTGATATGGGACATGACTTCAAGATTTGCAAATTAAGTTCACTGAATCATATATATTGTACTATTTTTTCCATCTCGAGTTTTCCTCTACCACCTCATAACCTTTTTTTAGTGAGAAAAGATTTTAGATATTCCATGTCGCTTTCTCCTTGTATTTTTTCATTTAGTTGAAAACGAGTTTTCAATGAAACATCACGTTGCTCTCCTTTCCTTTATGAGTTTGCTCTCAGGGTTCTCATGGAGTTTTATAATGATGCAATATATTCATAAGATCAAATGTCATACTTCCTATATTCCCCACCGTGGCTTTCAAAGGACGTATACAATACCTCTGAATTCGCGGGATATTCACTTTGGCTCATAGGAGCATTTGCTCCCATTGTGTGAATCAACATTCCGAAGTGTCAAAAAATTCTAAACTAAAATTTTTCATGTACATCTACACATTTTATGTTCGTACACAAGTTTTAAAAAAAAAACTATAAAAATTTGTGGCTCCAGTAAAAAAAGACAAATTTTGATGCTATGACACGACTACGTACAGGACATTTTTTTGTCTTTTTTGTACACGCCACATAAAATGTTGTTTCTCCATAAAAACTTGTGCACTAACATAGAATGTCACGATGTACAACAAAAAATTTATGTCAGAATTTTTTGACATTTTTAAAATTGTTTTTTAATTATTTTGTATAATAGGAGCATTTGCTCCTATGAGCCAAAACGCCACCTCCTTCGAACTAGGTTACCTATTTTAATGTTGGGTGCGCCTATGTCTCAGTTGACTGAGATTTTCTTAAGTCTCAGTCAACTTAGAAAAGTGTAACTATAGTTTAAAGAAAAGTGCAACTCGGTTCAGTTGCACATTTATGTTAGAAAAGTGCAATTGCATTTTTTTAACAGAAAAGTGCAACTCAAAGAACATTTTTACAAGTGACTTAGACTTAAGAAAATCTCAGTTGACTGAGACATAGCAAAACCGTTTAATGTTTCACTCATATGAGTCATCAGACAGACAATAATATTTATTTTGTATCATACTCTACATATTTGTTTCACTGGATTTAAAGGATTTTAAAAACATAGAAATTCTTTTCGTTATCCTCATATTTTCCTAGAGTTTTTTTCAAGGGAGAATCTCAACATTTTACAAGGACACACCATCAAGAATATGCAAGGGCACTCACAAAATTACACAAGAACATTCTGAAGATTATATAATAATATTCAAGAAAGGGACGTTGTCCAAAGGGAAGTGTTAGACAAAGTTACCATTTCTTATTTCACAGAAAAACTGCGAACGGTTTTACGGAGTAGTTACGTAATACAACTTGAAAGTGGGGATTTGTCCAAACTCACTATGGGCGTGAGTGGCTTGCTTCAAGCTGATTGAAACCTTGTAAACCAGTATTCTTTTCAGCTTCTCTAGAGGCTTAACTGCAAAATTAAGCCTAAGCTAAAAAGAACTGGATATTGGAACAAGCCACCCGAGGGCCGCTTCCCGTGGCTTCCCGAGCTTTTACTTTTATGTGAAATGTGTCCTTCCGAACATAGCCCTCAACTGAAACGGTATCACAACAAAAATGCCACTCCACCCATCGTGTATATTCTCTCTCTCTAGCTGGAACGTTTTGTTGGACCAGACCACTCCACGCCGACAGTGATGAGATTGGGTTCACAGCCCTCCACCACCGCCTGCGCCGCCAGTCGACGGCCGCGCAGAAAACCGGAGTCACCTCCGCCTACCTCACCTACGAGCCCTCCTCTAGCCCACCCACTTGCCTCTGGTCGCCCGTCTCCCTCCAACCAGTCATCGCGTACGCACTGCCGCCGCGTCCGGCCGGTCGCCTCACAACACAGGTCGACGTATCCTCGCCTCGTACCCCTCGGCTCCGAGCAGGTCGCCCTCTCTGCCGTTGCAGGTCGCGGAGCTCACGTGCCTGGTTGACGGCTGCCCCATCCTCCATTGCAAGTCGCGGAGCTCAGTCGCGTGGTCGCCGGCTGCCTGGGCCGCCGTTGCAGGTTGCTAGGTTCCATGGCCAGGTCCTCCGCCCAGCTCTGAAATCCATGGTCAGGTCGCGGCTGAGCTCCGATGCAACCAGCCAAATAGATTTGTTTTCACACATCATTGGATTGTGTTGGTACTATTCTCAGAGGTGCGCACTAGTAGAAAGACAGCCTTTAGTCGTAGTTCGCAACTGCCATTAGTTGCGGTTGTGCAACCGGGACCAATTAAGGGCGACTAAAGGCCCCCCTTTAGTCGCGTTTGTTTACGAACCGCGACTAAAGGCCCGTCCACGTGGGCGCCAGGTATCCGTCGGGGCGGAGGACTTTTAGTCGCGGTTCGCCTGGCCAACCGCAACTAAAGGCCCCCGCAGGTTTAGGGTTTTTACCCTCCCCCTAAATCTGGTTTCTTTTTAGTGTTTTATTTCTTTTATATTTTATTTTGTGTTTAATTTTAATTTTGAAGAAGTTTCAGTACACATATTCTACGCTACTATATACATGTATATGAATGTACAATTCAAACAAGTTTGAAATTAGAAACAAGAAGAATTCAAGAGGAATATACAATATATATTCAATCTCGGATGACCATATACAACTTCGAACAAGTTTCCATACACAATATACGGCATCAGAAGTTCTTCGTCCTCGTAATAGTGTTCTCCTTTAGGATGGAGGACTTCCCTCATCAAAAATCCTGCTTGATGGGGATATGCCCATAGGGGGTGGGTCGCCAGTCCCACTCGCCATGAAGATGGAGGCCCAGGTGGGCCGCCAGTCGCCAAAGCGACTGGGCCCTAAGGCGACTTGGCCGTGATCCCAGGGTGAAGATCCGCGCGACCGGATAAGAAGATTACTTGCGAGAGGGGCGGCGAATCCCGGATTAGTAGCAACTGATATGATTCGGAGTTATCTTCATGTAACCCTAGATCGGGGGTGCCTATATAAACCCCCGAGCTTAAACCCTAGAGGATACATTACCTGAGATCTAATCTCCCTTGTAAGCTCTTGGCGTAGCCGCCGAATGAGCCCCCCATTGTAATTCTCCACTAAGTAATAGATCTAGCAGGACGTAGGCCTTTTACTCTCCGGAGGGGCTGAACCTGGGTAAAACCCTTGTGTCCCGTGCACCTCGATCCGCAGATGGCCATGTCTCCTTGCCCCCGTATCAATGAAGTGCTACCCCGGGTAGTACCTGCCGTGGTCACATCCACGACAGTGGCGCCCACCGTGGGGCATGGGACATCAAGCCTCCGAGCTGCGGCGAGTCCTTACTCGCCGACACGCCGATCGATCGCCTTCGGCAGGATGATCACCACGGGCAACTTCTTCCACATCCAGCCGAGCTCCTATCAGCCAGCCTCCGCGCCCCTCACGCACGCTTGGATGGTGCCGGTCGGCACGATCAACCTCTTCGTCGGGCTCGCCAGCGTCAGCGACCCCACTGAGCCTTGCCCTGGCCAGCTGCACGACCCCTTTGCGCCGGGGCAACTCCTCACCGCCACTCTCCCAGTCACCGGTGAAGTATACGTCGAGGGCGAGTCGGCCCTGGAGGACGATGCCGACTCGGCGGCCACAGCGTTGGTCGCTGGATCCACCGCTGCGGCATCAGTCGCCGAGTCCACTGCCACAACGTCGGTCGCCGGTTCTATCACCGCGGCGTCGTTCGAGGACTCCATCTCCCCGGTCTCTCACCCGAGCGACTTCGAGGACGACTCCGTCCTCCCCCTCTAGGCAGCGACTCCGAGACGGACTCCGTCGACGCCCCGCACTACTAGTATCCAAACTCCGTCTTCATGGCGGGAGGCGAGGAAGTGCCTCCAACTGACGCCTTCTCCACGCCCCTCCCAGCAACCACAAACGCGACCGAGATCGAGGCGCATCGAGCGGCCCTTGAGGAGCAGAGGAAGAAGGAGCTCGCCGAGCGACAGAAATTCCGCCTTGAGCAAGATGAAGTGAGAGTTGTGTCTCACTACCGCCAACAGCGCAATCGCCTGCGCATGGAGCGCGCTCGCGCGCATGACTTCCCCAACGCCCGCCTCAACTTCGACGACCCAGACGGAGAAGTCCGGGCCGCCCGAGTCCAGAACCCCAACATCCCCAAATCAAGTCGGGTTGCCGCCGGCAGAGCGGCGCATGGAGCACCACCGCCACCACCACCACCGCCACCCGAAGCTCCCCGGGTGGAGGTCGACGCCAACGGCCTGCCCCTACACTCGTCTCCGGCCGACAACGTCGCGGCTGCTCAGGCCGTTCTCGCCAAACTCCCTGAAACGGGAGAAGGTGCGATCCTCGTCCAGCATGCTAAGGCCCTAGTCGCCAAGGCCCTGGAGCAACAGCACGCCGCCGCCGATTCACAAGGACGACTCTACTCGCGCTCATCCGCCAGCCGCGCTGCTTCATCAGCAGCGGCGAATCGCGCGGTCGCCAACGTCAACAACTGCCCGCCACCAGCGCCACGCGCAGCCCACTCGACCAATCACCGAGTCGAGCCACGCCCCACACGAGCAATGGTCGCCGCCAACGGGCAGCCAATCGACGCGCGCACCCACATCGTCAACGACCAAGAATGGCGGGCGCGCAACCGCATGAACGACCGCTACGCCGACGAACTCCCGTGCCAGAGCGCGTTCAATCGGGTCGGCCCAGTGTGCTTTGGCCCTATGATAAGAGGCGAGCCCTACCCCGTAGGGTTCAAGGGGCCCCGTGACATCGAGAAGTACGACACCCACATCGACCCTACGGTCTGGATCGACTCGTACACCATGGCGATGGGCATCCAGGGCCACTCCGAGCTGCTCGCTGCACGTTACCTGCCCCTCATGATGGATGGCGTAAATCGTCACTGGTTCAACACCCTCACACCAAACAGACGACTCCTGGGAAGAAGCTCGCGCCGCGTTCATCCAGCACTTCGCCAGTGCGTATACTCGCGCAACCACCATAGAAGACTTGGACCGCTGCATCCAAGGCCCACGCGAGTCGACTCACCGATGGGTGCAACGCTGGCAGGACATGTGGACGACCTCCAGCGGCATCAGCACAGACACGAAGATCTACTGCTTCCGGCGATGCTGCCGGTACGAGCTGCTCAGCGCCAAGCTCCGCCGCGTCAGCAGAGACAACATCTCCATCGCCGAGCTCTTCGACATCGCCCTGCGCTACGCCGACGAAGACCCTGCACTTGACTCGGATGACGAGTACGGGCAGCGGCGCAATCGCCGCCCCACTCACCCCGATACTCGATGCGGCGACTACCGGTTTGGCGGCCGGTCAAGCAACGGCAAGCGTCACGCAGACGGTGGACACACCGAACTCGTCGCCAACGCCGACTACGAGCAGCGCGACCCAAAGTCTTTCCGCCGCGATAACCGCACGCCCCGAGAGGATCGGCCCCAGCCCAAACGGTTCGACGCACGCAGCCTGTTGGACGCCCCGTGCATCTACCACAGCAGGGAGGGCAAGCCCTCAACACACACGACGGGAAACTGCTACTCCCTGAAGCAGATAGAGCAGGCCCGCCGGGCCAAGGAAGCTGACGGCGGCAATCAGCACAAGGACCGCACCAAGGACCAAGACCAGCACAAGGAAGACGGTTTCGGCCGCAGCGCCGGCTCGCTCCATACCTTCACCGGAGTCGGCGACCGCTGTCGAGGGTACTCCTCGGCAATGCCCTCCGATAGGGGCTTAGGGTTGATGGAATCCTGTAAGCTGACACGAGACATCGGTTCACAGACAAGCGGGGAGAGCGATTTACCCAGGTTCAGGGCCCTCGATGAGGTAAAACCCTTACGTCCTGCTCGTCCGATCTTGATTATGAGAAATTGGGTTACAATGGGGTGCCGAAGGGTTCGGCTAAGATCTCGTCGAGAGGCTAAGTGCTGCGGCGACCTAGCTCTAAACTTCTGGTGGCTAAGATTGCTAAGATTGATCGTGTCCCTCGGCAGCCCCTCTCCTGGACTTTATATAGGAGGCCAGGTCTCAAGAGATCTAACCGAGTACGACTAGGTTTACAGTAGTTCTATCTCTAAACTTTCCTTGTTTGGCTCCTTCCTTGTCTTGCCCGCCAAGGAATCTTCCGCTGCGCCATCCAAGTGGCCCGTCTTGTCATTGAGTACCTTCCTGGGCCTCCAGCTAGATCGTATAGGGTAGGGCAATGTCGGTTACCCGAAGGGTAATGCCCACGTCAGTAGCCCCCGAGTGTCTAGCCGAAGATAGTTCGGGTAGAGACTAAAGCATGCCTCCACCTAATGTTCTTTTCCTTGATTGTTTTTGTCCATCTTGTATCTGCATCATCTTCTTCTATCGGGTGCGCGTCAAGCGCTCCCGATGGGAGTAGCCCCCGAGTCTAGGTACGGATGATTGCAATCCGTGCGTAGACTCAAGTTGTACCACTCGAACGTTTTCCTCTGTCGAAGTTTTACTGCAAGTCTTCATGGGTCATCCGATACATTTGTACCAAGTCTTGTTTTCTTCGATAAGTTTTCAACGCGTAAGGGATAATGAGTAACGTGCCCAACTTTTGCTGGTTAACTGCCGATGGCAAAACAACGTCACCCTACACAGAATCAAGTCCCCGGGCATGATCCTGGAGTGCAAAAAAGTTCTGTCGGGTGCTCATCCAGCGCTCCCGATGGGAGTAGCCCCCGAGTCTGGACACGGGCGCTTGTAACCGGGTGCAGACTCGAGCTGAGCATTCCATCCTTTTCTACAAATATTTCTTCACAAGAATATCTTCGAGTGCTCATTTTATCGGGTGCACGTCAAGCGCTCCCGATGGGAGTAGCCCCCGAGTCTAGGTGCGGATGCTCACGATCCGTACATAGACTCAAGATCACCATCCGATACCTTTTACATTTCTTCGAATGCTTCGAGCGTTCCTCACGACGTCACTGATGACGTTATTGTTACTTCGATTTTGACTGACAGGACGCGGCCCGCTGGGCCCATCCTACCTCTGCCTGGCTCTGTTTTTAAGTAACATCTGCCTTCCTCGTACAGTTACCAAGGTGCCTGCTCGATTTCCGCGATCAACGATGGAGAAAAGGTCCTCTTAATGAACTGGCAGCAATGACACGTGCCCACGCAATCCTCAAGTTTTCCTCTTCTTAAAATCTCTTAGGAAAAAATACTTAGCATTCTCTCATATTCATCGTAGCATCCTCTGTTCATCTTCTACCTTTCTCTTTCACAACCGCCGCGCCGCCGCCACCGTTTTCAGATCTTCTCCAGATCTTGCGATGGTGAACAAGAAGAACCTCACCGCCGCCGCCAGCTCCACAAGCGGCGGCGCCGCCGCCAAGACCTCCTTGAACCTTCCGAAGAGAAGCGCGCCGGATGCTCCTCCCCCAGCTCCGACGCCGCCAAGCTCGGTAGCCGCAGCTAAAGCCGGAGACTGGCTAGCGTCCTCCATCACAAAGCGTGATGAGAAGAGGGCCCGAAGCCTTGGGCTAATCTCCTCCGATGAGGAGGATGTGATTCTCCCAGGTGCGATCTCTCGGCCCAATCCTCCTGCTGGTTTTATCGTGATGTTTCTATCGTTGTTGTATCGGGGTCTTTCGCTTCCTGCTCACGAGTTCCTCCATCGTCTTCTGCGGACTTACGAAATCCAACTGTGGCAACTCACTCCTAACTCAATCCTCCACGTTGTTGTGTTCATCACCCTTTGTGAAGCCTCTTGGGCATCGAGCCTCACTTTGGGTTGTGGAAGAAAAATATTCTTCGTAAAGAGATACAGTAGTAGCAATGGACCCTTTGTCATTGGGGGAGTGGGGTTTGTTGTTCGTTCAGAGGTCAACTATTTCAGTTTCCCAATGAGACAATCCGTGCAAGGATGGAGACTGAAATGGTTTTATGTTAAGGATTCCTCAACAACCGAGTCCCAGCTTCCTCGCTTTGCCGACGTCCTTGAAGCCAAGCCTAGGCATTCTTTGAAGAATATTCTTTCTCCCGACGAAAAGTCAACAGCCAACGAATTATTCGCCAAATTTCTTCGGATCAAAGAGACCGACGGCCAAACCATGATTGGTACAGAGGTGGCTGCAGTGTTCTTGAAACGTCGAGTCCAGCCAATCATGGCCAGGGTTCGTCCGATGTGGTTGTATTCAGGTCCAAAGGATGAAACCAGGATAAACATTGCTGAACTATCGGAAAAGGAGCTGCTTGATGAAGTTCGTCGCCTCACTCTCTTCAGCCAGGAAGACTCGATCCCGTTGATATCTTCCTATTCTCCTCTCGATGTCGATCATCCGTTGACAGAGGTAAATTTTTCTTCCCATATTCTTATTACCCTGTTCCACTTTGCTGACACAACTACTATTGTTCTCTTTTACTTTTTTCTTTGACAGATTCCCATAGTTTCTGAAAACTTGCTTGATTTACCAAACGACACTTCTGAGGGAAGAGGTTCCTCAACTCCTATTGATTTTTGTACTGCCGATCATGATGATCCGATAGATTCTGAAGCTGTCTTCGCCGATCCTCCTACCCCAGCCAACGATACTTGCGACACAGCGGGATCAGTGCGTGATGACGACGCTGATCATGATGCCTTTATTAATGCAGCTGTGGAGGAGGCCAGAGCTCCGCCTGTGAAGAGGTCAACCGGCGGCTTTGCCGATGAAGACGACCTCTTCAACATGTAAGCGCCTTTTTCGTAGAGTTTGTATTTTGCTTTCATCATTCGTATTTTTCTCATAATTTTTGCTAACCATTCTCTTTCGCAGTGACGAAGGTCTCATCGAGCCCCCGCCTAAGAAGGCCAAATCTGACGCCGCTCAGCCGGACGTCGCAGCTTCCGAAGCTTCGGCTCCTACTGCAACCCCCGCGGCTCAAGTATCGACTGCCTCCTCCCTTTCTGAGGGGAAGGATATCCCTTCGACTGTCACCGCCGCAATTCCTCCTTCAGGAAAAACTGTAAGTCTTTCTCGATCGTACCGCAAACTTTCCTGAATGTGCCTTGATTAATGATTCTTCGTCAAACATCTATTTTCCCCTTTCCTTAAGGATCTGCGAGGCGTTATATCTTCCTTGGAGGCCTTCGCATCCCAATTTACTTCTCTGGAAGCGGACAAGGTTCGGCTGCAGAAAGAAGTTAACTCCTCTTCCTTGAAGTTGGAAGGCGCAAACAAAATAGCCGCCGCTGCTCGCCAAGAGGTCGACTCCCTGAAAGAGGAACTCAGCAAGCTGAAGGAGAAGCTGAAGGAAGAGGAGGCGTCTAGGATGGTCGCCGAAGCTCGGGTGACCGAAAAGGATGAACTTCTTCGCCAGTCTTCCTTGGCTTTGCTTGGTAAATCTTTTTATGCTTCCCTGTCGATTATCACTTTGGAATTCGACCCTTTGATAGTAACTTTTCCCATTTCATTCCTTTGCAGAAGCCGCTGACATCCCTGCCGATGCCTTGGATAAAGTTCCAAACAACTCTCCGGCAAACAGTGTGTCAATGACTCTTGCCGCACACCAGCTACTCGATGATCTTCCCCAAGATCAGTCAAGACAAAACTCTGGGGTAGCTAATCGATGCCTTTGCAGTCAATACCAAGGAGGTTATCGAGGTATTCAAACGTACTTCACGTAGTTATGGTGCTCTCCTAGCCTTCCAACTTATGATGGGTCATGGCTTCAAGGCCGATATTGAGGAGATGTCTAGGGAGCTTCCGAAAGATCAAGATGGGCAGTTCATCGATTTAAGCACTTTCAAAACGTCAGCCCTTACGTGTGCACGTCAGCTCCTTGAACTGGTTTCATCAAAGAAAACGTCGGCTGGCCCGAGTTTATCGACCCAGACTCAAGCCCCTTGATTGTTGTAACAAACTTCTTTTTGAATTGATGTGAAACAGTGTTCTGTCGTAAAAACTTGCGATTGTAATAAATTCCGTGCTAGCAATGTTGCTAATGTACCCTTGTTATGACATTTATGCTTGCTTTCTCCCGATGGGAGTTACTTCTGGTGCTGAAGCGACGCGATCCGTCATGCCTTTGACACTGTTTTTTGCAGGTTTTCCCAGTGCCTGCGTTCGTCGATGATTCTTCGGGTGCTCTTTCTGAAGATGATCGAATCCACCGTATGAAGGATCGGATTGCGCATATGGAAAAAGATCTATGCAATACCTATGCCTTGGCCGCCATTGTTAGGAAGAAGGGCGAAATTGCAGCCAACGTAGAGCGCTATGCTCTTACTGAACTACATAAGGCCACTGAAAGTTTGAACTGTAAGTTTCCTGGTCCTTGTGCTTATTATTCTTTGTCAAAAAAATATTGCTCGATCTTTCGTTAATTCCTTTGCTAGTCATAGCCCTGAACCGTGCAGAAGAGAACAAGCGGATTCACGAGCGCGTGAACGCATTGACTCAGCTGTCATCAGCCGAGGAAATTTTCTGGAGGGAGCACTCGAAAGCTTCGGCTGTCACACAATTCCAGGATCGGGTCCAGCAGGTCCATCATTTCTTTGACAAGTGCTACAAAGCCCTGAGGGTAATTTGGAGGACGATGTTCCCCTTGAACGCGATCCCTCCTACGCTGTTGACTCTGATGTCTGAATTTGGGAATACCATGAAAATTCGGGACTTGGTGCGAGCTCAGGTTTTTGCAGGGGCCAGGTTTACACTTGCCCTCGTCCTTGCACGTTATCCTTCGGCGAATCTGCTGACTATCGCCAACGCAGTTGGTGATTTGGAGACGCTGTACCCGAAGGTAGTGTTGCCCGCCAATATAATTGTTGACAAGCTTGAAGGGGATTCGAAGATACCTGAAGAAAGAGAAACTCCACAAGAGTAATTCAGGGTTAAGTTCTTATTGTAAATAAGTAATTTGGATACCTCATCCAAGCGTTTGGATTGCATAGTTGAAACTTTATGTTCGGTAGATACATGCATATGTACTTTTACCGTGTCAATGCCGTTGGCAAATTTTGGAGGAACAAATCTTAATTGCCCGTTTAAACGTATGTGCACTCATTGGTCAGCAATTTTTTTGAGTGATCAGCTCGTGTTGCAGGTCTTGCTAAACCCGTTGTATGCGCAACTTTGCTTTCAACCGATGCATGTTCTGGCAGCAGCTCTCGAACATATCGGGAGCATCAACTCTGCCGATGAGCCCGTTGTTCTTTGATATTTCCATAAGTAAAATATCGAACGTGGGGTTGTATTATATGTATTTCCAAACTCTTGCTATTTACGGCGCCCGTAGAGGCATCTAAAGCAGAGGGAAGGTCATCGTCCTTGTTTATTTTTGCATCCTTTAGCACTCGTAGAGGCTTTTTCGGAGCACAATCATTTGCCGCATACTACGTTGCACCGTCGTTCACCGAGGGGTGTAAACAAAGGTTTACGGTGATGCGGATTAGATGCTCCGAATTACTGCAATGCTTATCAAGGAATCAAAATTTAATTTCTCATTAATAAAGTAAGCACGGGACTAGAGGGCGAGAAAAAAGAAGGGGGGCTGATACGTCTCCGACGTATCGATAATTTCTTATGTTCCATGCCACATTATTGATGATATCTACATGTTTTATACACATTATATGTCATATTTATGCATTTTCCGGCACTAACCTATTAACAAGATGCCGAAGAGCCGATTCTGTCGTTTTCTCGCTGTTTTTGGTTTCGGAAATCCTACAAAGGAAATATTCTCGGAATTGGACGAAATCAACGCCCGGGGTCCTATTTTTGCACGAAGCTTTCGGAAGACCGAGGGGAAAGGAAGTGGGGCCACGAGGCGCCGCCACAACAGGGCGGCGCGGCCCGAGTCTTGGCCGCGCGGCCCTGGTGTGTGGGGCCCTCGTGTGGCCCCCGCGTTGCCCTTCCGCCTACTTAAAGCCTTCGTCGCGAAACCCCCGAGTACCGAGAGCCACGATACGGAAAACCTTACTGAGACGCCGCCGCCGCCAATCCCATCTCGGGGGATTCAGGAGATCGCCTCCGGCACCCTGCCGGAGAGGGGAATCATCTCCCGGAGGACTCTTCACCGCCATGATCGCCTCCGGAGTGATGAGTGAGTAGTTCACCCCTAGACTATGGGTCCATAGCAGTAGCTAGATGGTCGTCTTCTCCTTATGTGCTTCATTGTTGGATCTTGTGAGCTGCCTAACATGATCAAGATCATCTATCCGTAATTCTATATGTTGTGTTTGTCGGGATCCGATGGATAGAGAATACTATGTTATGGTGATTATCAATCTATTACCTATGTGTTGTTTATGATCTTGCATGCTCTCCGTTATTAGTAGAGGCTCTGGCCAAGTTTTTGCTCTTAACTCCAAGAGGGAGTATTTATGCTCGATAGTGGGTTCATGCCTCCATTAAATCTGGGACGAGTGATGTAAAGTTCTAAGGTTGTGGATGTGCTGTTGCCACTAGGGATAAAACATTGATGCTATGTCCGAGGATGTAGTTATTGATTACATTACGCACCATACTTAATGCAATTGTCTCGTTGTTTGCAACTTAATACCGGAAGGGGTTCGGATGATAACCTGAAGGTGGACTTTTTAGGCATAGATGCATGCTGGATAGCGGTCTATGTACTTTGTCGTAATGCCCAATTAAATCTCACAATATTTATCATATCATGTATGTGCATTGTCATGCCCTCTCTATTTGTCAATTGCCCGACTGTATTTTGTTCACCCAACATGCTATTTATCTTATGGGAGAGACACCTCTAGTGAACTGTGGACCCCGGTCCTATTCTTTACATCGAATACAATCTATCGCAATATTTGTTCTTTACTATTTTCTCGCAAACAATCATCATCCACACTATACATTTAATCCTTTGTTACAGCAAGCCGGTGAGATTGACAACCTCACTCGTTTCGTTGGGGCAAAGTACTTTGGTTGTGTTGTGCAGGTTCCACGTTGGCGCCGGAATCCCCGGTGTTGCGCCGCACTACATCCCGCCACCAACAACCTTCAACGTGCTTCTTGGCTCCTCCCGGTTCGATAAACCTTGGTTTCTTTCGAGGGAAAACTTGCTACCGTGTGCATCATACCTTCCTCTTGGGGTTCCCAACGAACGTGTGTGTTACACGCCATCAAGCTCTTTTTCTGGCGCCGTTGCCGGGGAGATCAAGACACGCTGCAAGGGGAGTCTCCACAATCCAATCTCTTTACTTTGTTTTTGTCTTGCTTTATTTTTATTTACTACTTTGTTTGCTGCACTTAAACAAAACACAAAAAAATTAGTTGCTAGCTTTACTTTATTTATTGTCTTGCTTTCTATATCAAAAACACAAAAAAATTAGTTACTTGCATTTAATCTACTTTAGTTATCATGTCTAGCTCTGCACCTGTTACTTCTTCACCTGAGGAATTAGTTTTTACTTTTAAACAAGGGGATGAGGAGAGTTTTAAAGATGCTTGGTCGAGAATTTTTACTTCTTATCGTAAAGCTGAACCTCAAATGACGCTAAGTTTGCTCCTTAGTAATTTTTATTTTGGTCTTATGATTCGCTATAGATATGCCTTGGATGTCTGTAGTGGGAGGAGATTTCCTTCATTGCAATGGGGATCAAGCTTTTAATGCCATAAAAAAGTTGGTTGCATCACATGATTCAGCTAATAACTTTGATTCAGCCCTTATTAGCATTTATAATAGATTAAACACTCTTGAGACAAGTGCATCTCGCTTGAATGAAAATTATAGATATGTTCGTAACCATCTTGATCAAGTTTTAGTGAACTCTGAACCTTCATTATGGGATCCTACTATTAAAATTGTTATCGGTGACCAAACTCTTCATGCCAATTGTGATATTATGTCTGAATTTTGCTTAATGTCTAAGAGTATTCATGAATCTTTGCAACTTTGGGGATTCGTTGAAGGGGGAGAAGGAATAACTCTTATTGATAACTCTGTTATAATTCCTAAAGGAATAGCAGCGGGTGTGCATACAACCATTCTTGGGAGAACAATATCCGTTGATTATCTTGTTATTGAATGTGCAGGAACAGGACAAATCACACTCGGAAGATCCCTGCTGAAACTATTGGGAGCAGTCATAGATATGGGAGAAGGCACCCTAAAATTCACCTCTACACCTGGGGGTAGACATATATTCCCTAAATCAAAGAGTAAGAAAAAGAACAAGAAAGGTAAGGGTAAAGCCCAAGGTAATGTCGATGCTTCATCTCTTGATAATACTTGATTCACACTTTCTGCGCCTAGCTGAAAGGCGTTAAAGAAAGCGCTTATGGGAGACAACCCATGTTTTTAATACAGTACTTTGTTTTATATTTGAGTCTTGGAAGTTGTTTACTACTGTAGCAACCTCTCCTTATCATGTTTTTGTGCCAAGTAAAGTCTCTATGGTAAAGTTGATGCTAGATTTGGATTGCTGCACGAAACAGCATTGCTGTCTGTCACGAATTCGCGCAGAAGTCTCTGTAAAAAAATCAAAAAAATCTGCAAATTTACGTGCGTGATCCTCGGATATGTACGCAACTTTCATTAGTTTTGAGTTTTTCCGTTTGAGCAAGTTAAGTGCCCCTTCCAGGTTCGTCTTTACGGACTGTTCTGTTTTTGACAGATTCTGCCTTTTATTTCGCATTGCCTTTTTTGCTATGTTGGATGAATTTCTTTGATCCATTAATGTCCAGTAGCTTTGTGCAATGTCCAGAAGTGTTAAGAATGATTGTGTCACCTCTGAACATGTGAATTTTTGATTGTGCACTAACCCTCTAATGAGTTTGCTTGAAGTTTGGTGTGAAGGAAGTTTTCAAGGGTCAAGAGAGGAGTATGATATACTATGATCAAGAGGAGTGAAAGCTCTAAGCTTGGGGATGCCCCGGTGGTTCACCCCTGCATATTTTAAGAAGACTCAAGTGTCTAAGCTTGGGGATGCCCAAGGCATCCCCTTCTTCATCGACAACATCATCAGGTTCCTCCCCTGAAACTATATTTTTATTCAGTCACATCTTATGTGCTTTGCTTGGAGCGTCGGTTTGTTTTTGTTTTTGTTTTTGTTTTTGTTTGAATAAAATGGATCCTAGCATTCATTGTGTGGGAGAGAGACACGCTCAGCTGTTGCATATGGACAAATATGTCCTCAGGCTTTACTCATAGTATTCATGGCGAAGGTTGAATCTTCTTCGTTAAATTGTTATATGGTTGGAATCGGGAAATGCTACATGTAGTAATTCTAAAATGTCTTGAATAATTTGATACTTGGCAATTGTTGTGCTCATGTTTAAGCTCTTGCATCATATACTTTGCACCCATTAATGAAGAAATACATAGAGCTTGCTAAATTTGGTTTGCATATTTGGTCTCTCTAAAGTCTAGATAATTTCTAGTATTGAGTTTTGAACAACAAGGAAGACGGTGTAGAGTCTTATAATGTTTACAATATGTCTTTTATGTAAGTTTTGCTGCACCGGTTCATCCTTGTGTTTGTTTCAAATAAACCTTGCTAGCCTAAACCTTGTATCGAGAGGGAATACTTCTCATGCATCCAAAATCCTTGAGCCAACCACTATGCCATTTGTGTCCACCATACCTACCTACTACATGGTATTTCTCCGCCATTCCAAAGTAAATTGCTTGAGTGCTACCTTTAAAATTTCCATCATTCGCCTTTGCAATATATAGCTCATGGGACAAAATAGCCTTAAAAACTATTGTGGTATTGAATATGTACTTATGCACTTTATCTCTTATTAAGTTGCTTGTTGTGCGATAACCATGTTCCCGGGGACGCCATCTACTCTTTGTTGAATATCATGTGAGTTGCTATGCATGTTCGTCTTGTCCGAAGTAAGGGCGGTTTTCACAATCAAATGGTTTGAGTATGCATACCGTTAGAGAAGAACATTGGGCCGCTAACTAAAGCCATGAATCATGGTGGAAGTTTCGGTTTGGACATAAAACCTCAATCTCTTATGAGAATATTAATCGTTGTTGAATGCTTAAGCATTAAAAGAGGAGTCCATTATCTATTGTCTATGTTGTCCCGGTATGGGTGTCTAAGTTGAAGAATGATCAAAAGCGAGAAATCCAATGCGAACTTTCTCCTTAGACCCTTGTACAGGCGGCATAGAGGTACCCCTTTGTGACACTTGGTTGAAACATATGTTATGCAATGATAATCAGTGTTAACCCAAGCTAATTAGGACAAGGTGCGGGCACTATTAGTACACTATGCATGAGGCTTGCAACTTGTAAGATATAATTTACATGATACATATGCTTTATTACTACCGTTGACAAAATTGCTTCATGTTTTCAAAACCAAAGCTCTAGCACAAATATAGCAATCGATGCTTTCCTCTTTGAAGGACCTTTCTTTTACTTTTATGTTGAGTCGGTTCACCTATCTCTCTCCACCTCAAGAAGCAAACACTTGTGTGAACTCGTGCATTGATTCCTACATACTTGCATATTGCACTTGTTATATTACTCTATGTTGACACTATCCATGAGATATACATGTTATAAGTTGAAAGCAACCGCTGAAACTTAATCTTCCTTTGTGTTGCTTCAATACCTTTACTTTGATTTATTGCTTTATGAGTTAACTCGTATGCAAAACTTATTGATGCTTGTCTTGAAGTCTCAGTAAGTCTTTGCTTTATGATTCATTTGTTTACTCATGTCATTACCATTGTTTTGATCGCTGCATTCATTACATATGCTTACAATAGTATGATCAAGGTTATGATGGCATGTCACTCCAGAAATTATCTTTGTTATCGTTTACCTGCTCGGGAATAGCAGGAACTAAGCTTGGGGATGCTGATACGTCTCCGACGTGTCGATAATTTCTTATGTTCCATGCCACATTATTGATGATATCTACATGTTTTATACACATTATATGTCGTATTTATGCATTTTCCGGCACTAACCTATTAACAAGATGCCGAAGAGCCAGCTTGTCGTTTTCTCGCTGTTTTTGGTTTCAGAAATCCTACAAAGGAAATATTCTCGGAATTGGACGAAATCAACGCCCGTGGTCCTATTTTTGCACGAAGCTTCCGGAAGACCGAGGGGGAAAGGAAGTGGGGCCACGAGGCGCCGCCACAACAGGGCGGCGCGGCCCGAGTCTTGGCCGCGCGGCCCTGGTGTGTGGGGCCCTCATGTGGCCCCCGCGTTGCCCTTCCGCCTACTTAAAGCCTTCGTCGCGAAACCCCCGCACCGAGAGCCACGATACGTAAAACCTATCGAGACGCCGCCGCCGCCAATCCCATCTCGGGGGATTCAGGAGATCACCTCCGGCACCTCGCCGGAGAGGGGAATCATCTCCCGGAGGACTCTTCACCGCCATGATCGCCTCCGGAGTGATGAGTGAGTAGTTCACCCCTGGACTATGGGTCCATAGCTGTAGCTAGATGGTCGTCTTCTCCTTATGTGCTTCATTGTTGGATCTTGTGAGCTGCCTAACATGATCAAGATCATCTATCTGTAATTCTATATGTTGTGTTTGTCGGGATCCGATGGATAGAGAATACTATGTTATGGTGATTATCAATCTATTACCTATGTGTTGTTTATGATCTTGCATGCTCTCCGTTATTAGTAGAGGCTCTGGCCAAGTTTTTGCTCTTAACTCCAAGAGGGAGTATTTATGCTCGATAGTGGGTTCATGCCTCCATTAAATGCGGGACGATGTGACGGAAAGTTCTAAGATTGTGGATGTGTCGTTGCCACTAGGGATAAAACATTGATGCTATGTCCGAGGATGTAGTTATTGATTACATTACGCACCATACTTAATGCAATTGTCCGTTGTTTGCAACTTAATACCGGAAGGGGTTCGGATGATAACCCGAAGGTGGACTTTTAGGCATAGATGCATGCTGGATAGCGGTCTATGTACTTTGTCGTAATGCCCAATTAAATCTCACAATATTTATCATATCATGTATGTGCATTGTCATGCCCTCTCTATTTGTCAATTGCCCGATCGTATTTTGTTCACCCAACATGCTATTTATCTTATGGGAGAGACACCTCTAGTGAACTGTGGACCCCGGTCCTATTCTTTACATCGAATACAATCTACTCGCAATATTTGTTCTTTACTATTTTCTCGCAAACAATCATCATCCACACTATACATTTAATCCTTTGTTATAGCAAGCCGGTGAGATTGACAACCTCACTTGTTTCGTTGGGGCAAATTACTTTGGTTGTGTTGTGCGGGTTCCACGTTGGCGCCGGAATCCCTGGTGTTGCGCCGCACTACATCCCGCCACCAACAACCTTCAACGTGCTTCTTGGCTCCTCCTGGTTCGATAAACCTTGGTTTCTTTCTGAGGGAAAACTTGCTACTGTGTGCATCATACCTTCCTCTTGGGGTTCCCAACGAACGTGTGTGTTACACGCCATCAGGGGCCTGTTGAAAATAAAGAAAGTGCTAAACATTATTCGTCTACTTTAAGCAAGGAAAAGGTTCTTCTTATCTTCTGGCTTGTCCACCACGTTAGCGGTTTTCGAAGCGTCGTTGATTTCACTAGGGGTCTCGACAGCGATTGCCAGTGTCTTGCTGTCTCCTAAGACTGTTGTGCCATCAACTGCCGAAGCTTCTGGAGCAAGGTCGGCTGGCTTCTTCTTGATTTCCCTGACGTGTTTTTCTTCCTTAATATCGCGTAACGATGACTTGGACGGAAGATCGGCAATTTCTTGTTTTAACCCAAACTTCGCAGCAATCCTCTGAAAGTCGCGATCACAATTGTCCGAGCGTGAAAAACTTCCATAGACTGTGATGTTTGTCCCGTTGCTCCCAGGAATTTTCAGCTTGAGGTATGCATAGTGCGGTACAACCATGAACTTGGCATAAGCTGGTCTTCCGAGTATAGCGTGATACTGTGATTCCCAGTTCACGACTTCAAACTCGATCTTTTCCTTCCTGAAGTTGTCGGTTTTGCCAAAGACGACGTTCAGGTAAACTTTGCCAAGAGAGTACGCCGGTGAAGTGGTGAGAATCCCATGAAAGCAGGTGTCTGTTTCTTCTAGCATCCTCATGGTGATCCCCATACTTTTGATTGTGTCGACGAATATCAGGTTTAGTCCGCTTCCACCATCCATGAAGACTTTGCTCATCTTGAACCCCCCGATTTGTGCCTCGACTACTAAAGCAGCGTGTCCTGGTTTTGGTATGTTTATCGGGTGATCTACTCGGCTGAACGTAATGTTCTGAGACGACCACTCGACATACTCAGGGATGTTCGCCATGATACTTTCTGCCAGATTAATTTCTCGGGTGAGCTTCTTCATTTCACTTCTTGAAACACCTGTCCTGTGGATCATGCTCATCTGCCCACGTGGTGGTGGAAACGTCTCATTGGGTTGATGAGGCTGAGCCTGCTGGACCTGGTGCTGCGGTGGTGGTGGTGGTGGTGGTGGTGGTGGTGGCGGTTGTTGTTGCTTCTGCCGGATGAGTTTCTCCATGTCAAGGAACTGCCTACAATCTCTGAGCAGGTGGCTTGACTTCATTTTGTTGTCCTTAGAATCAATGTACGAGTGCAAGTAGCAAGGAGCGTTGATCTGCTCGGCGAAGGGTAGCTCGGGAGTCCTCTGTGGTCGCGGTTTCCAGAGTTGTTCCGGTTGCCATCCTGCCGATCGTCTCGTCTGTCGTCATCCCGATCGTCCTGCCGATCGGAGTATCCTGCGGCTACCAGGTTACTATCGTCGTAACTGCGGTTTTTTCCTTTTCCTGTGACGATCCCTTCATCCACCCGAATCGTGCTTCGGCTGGTCGTGATCTTCGTCATCACTGCGCTGTCGTGGCCTTTGTACGTTGTCCTCGCCATCAGCCCAGCTGTTGGCGATTTCCATTAACTTAGTTATTGTTTTTGGTTTTTTGCGCCCGAGTTCCTCTATGTAGCTTTCACGTCGGATGCCATCGCTGAAGGCATCGATTGCTCTGTCGACAGAAACGTCTTCAGCAGCGTTTAAGAGCTTGGTGAATCTCCCGATGTATGCTCGCATCGATTCCTTCTGCTTTTGCTGGTAATGCCGTAATTCTTCAATCCTGACGGGCCATTTGTATGTTGCTTGGAAATTGGCAACGAAAGCGTCTACTAGGTCGTCCCATGATTTGATGGAACCCTTCGGCAGACCTCTTAACCAAGCTCGTGCCGAGTCCTTCGAGTAAAGCCGCAAGCATTGCATTGCTGCTATCCGATTTCCTTTGTGCGGAATCACGATCCGCAAGTAGTCGTCTATCCAGGACCTCGGCTTCTGCTGTCCATCGTATTTGGCGGCGTCAGTAGGAGTAGGTTTGAACTTTCTGGGTGGCATCGCCTCGCGGATTTTGTAGCTTAAGCAATCGGCCCCCCTTAGCTCGCCATCGTTCTCCTGGCTCTCATCCGAAGAATCACTGTCATATTCCTCCCTAGCGGCGCGTCGTCGCCTTGCTTTGTCGATTCTGCTTTGGGTGATTCCATCTCGAGCATCTCTCGCATGATGCTTTGAGCCACTGGCCTGTAGCGTGGTCTTTTCCTTCCGCGGGACCAGGTTGTCCCCCAGTATCGCGAGACTTTCTAGGGCACCTCGATGGGCCTGGGCCATAGAACCTTCAGGGCGCTGATTGATGAGGTATGCCGCGAGATTGGCGGTGGCTCCTGCGACAGTTTTTGGCCGTGGCATGCCCGCGGTGTCCGTAGTCATAAAAGACTTGGTCAGGTTCGACGTTATCTCCCTAGCGTCATCTTCCGAGAGTCTGGATAATCTTGATCGGTGCTTGCCTACCCCTTGAGTGCTTTGAGAGGCGCTTCCTCGCGAGCCTCTCCTAGATTGTTCTGCAGCAGTTAGGCGTCTCTCGAGGGCGGCTTGCTCTTTCGATAGGTGCTCCCGGTTTTTTTCTAATATAGAGCGATAAGCGTTGAGGGTTCCAACCGAGGTTCCTGCAGGGAGCGGCGTGTTGTTAAGCACGGTTGCCTTGGCTGCTGCCCACTCCTCGTCCGCGATGGTGTAATCGCTGTTGTTGTTATTGGCGCTGTTTTGAAACTTGCTCGTCTGCTGGAGCGGTGGGTGTGATCTCCGTCTCCCCTGTGCCTTGTGTTTCCCGTGTTATTGGCGACATAAACCTGGTGGCGTGCTGTTCTCCGGGTAGTACCTTGGACGATGCTGTCGACGCTGTCTTGTCCTGACGAGTACTAGGCATTGCAGATGAACGGCGTGTCGTTTGATCCTAGCCCGTGCGTGGTATCGCAGTGCAAGCAGTAGTACGAGGTCATCTCCGAAGATGCGGGATCGTGAGATCCAACCGACATGGAAGACGTCGAACGAGGAGTCGATAGCGCGAGCGAATTCGCTGATTCCATCAGACCAGTCGAAAGGTCGATTGATGACGACGTGCTTGGACCTGTCGATCTGGAGGCGAGTGATTCCAGCAGTCGAAGGAGTCCTTCCGAGTTGACGTTGTAGTGGACGCTGCCGAAGGTCATCTCCATGTTTCCTTGTAGATCAGAAAAGGTCGAGCGAGACGAGTCGCTGTGTGGGGTGAATTCATAGGAGCCGAATCGAATCGGGCTTCCCAGACTTGGCGACGATGGTGTCGATGAAGCTGCCGATGTCATGATTGGATCTGCCGATGACCGATCTTGTCCCGACAGGGTCCCCACAGACGGCGCCAATTGTCGAGGGTACTCCTCGGCAATGCCCTCCTATAGGGGCTTAGGGTTGATGGAATCCTGTAAGCTGACACGAGACATCGGTTCACAGACAAGCGGGGAGAGCGATTTACCCAGGTTCGGTGCCCTCGATGAGGTAAAACCCTTACGTCCTGCCTGTCTGATCTTGATTATGAGAATATTGGGTTACAATGGGGTGCCGAAGGGTTCGGCTAAGATCTCGTCGAGAGGCTAAGTGTTGCGGCGACCTAGCTCTAAACTTCTGGTGGCTAAGATTGCTAAGATTGATCGTGTCCCTCGGCAGCCCCTCTCCTGGCCTTTATATAGGAGGCCAGGTCTCAAGAGATCTAACCGAGTACGACTAGGTTTACAGTAGTTCTATCTCTAAACTTTCCTTGTTCGGCTCCTTCCTTGTCTTGCCCGCTAAGGAATCTTCCGCTGCGCCATCCAAGTGGCCCGTCTTGTCATTGAGTACCTTCATGGGCCTCCAGCTAGATTGTATAGGGTAGGGCAATGTCGGTTACCCGAAGGGTAATGCCCACATCAACCGCCGAGACAGGAAGGTCCTCACAAGGGCGGTGGCCGTACACGCGGTTGTCCTCGACGTCCCCCGGTGGCTCAACTGGTCCGAGCAGAGCATCACGTGGAGTCGCGAAGATCACGCCCCACGCATCGAGTACCCCGACCGAGTGGCGCTAGTCGTCAGGCCCAAGGGGCCGACTACTGGCTGCCGAAGACACTGATGGATGGAGGGAGCTCCATTAACATCCTGTACTACGAGACCTTCCAGCGGCTCGGCCTGCCAGACTCGCGCCTCAAGAACACCAAAGTCACGTTCCACGGCATCGTCCCGGGGCGGAAGGCCTTCCCGATCGGCAAGGTCACGCTGCCGGTAACCTTCGGCACACCTGTGAACTACCGCACCGAGCGGATAACGTTCGTGGTGGTCAACTTCCGCAGCCCATACCACTGCGTCCTCGGTCGCCAGGCGTTCGCCAGGTTCATGGCTGCGCCTCATTACGCCTACAACATGTTGAAGATGCCCGGGCCCCGCGGCGTCATCACCGTTCACGGCGACCCGGAGATGGCACTGGAGTGCAAGGACAACAGCGCCAAGCTCGCCGACGCCGTCATCTCCGAGGAACACGACAACATCGTCGAGCTCGCCAAGTACCCAGTCGACCGCAACGACCCCGCCATCCTCGAGAAGCCGACTGAGCTTGACTCGTCCGCAGCAACCTTCAAGCCTACAACCGGTACTCGCCAAGTAGATCTTGTAGAGAATGATTCGAGTAGGCAACTTACCATTGGGACGGGCCTGTCCGCCCAATAGGAAAGCGCGCTCATCAAGTTCCTCCGTGAGAATCGAGATATCTTTTCATGGAAACCGTCTGACATGCTGGGTGTCCCGAGAGAACTTGCTGAGCACAAATTACACGTCGACCCCACCGCACGCCCCGTTAGGCAAGCGATGCGACCCGTGGGCGAAGAGCGTCGGCGCGCAATCGCCGAAGAGGTGAACCGGCTACTCGCCGCCGGCTTCATCATCGAAATCAAACACCCCAAATGGCTGGCAAACCCAGTCTTGGTGTTAAAGAAGAACAAGACATGGCGCATGTGCATCGACTACACCAGTCGCAACCGCGCATGCCCCAAGGACCCATTCGTCCTACCGCGAATTGACCAGATCATCGACGCGGTCGTGGGGTCGGAATCGCTATGCTTCCTTGATGCCTACTCCGGGTACAATCAAATAAAGATGGCAAAGGAAGACCAGGAGAAGACAGCGTTCATCACGCCACTTGGCGCCTACTGCTACACATCCATGACCTTCGGCCTCAGGAATGCTGGAGCGACTTACCAGTGGTGCATGAATAGCTGCCTGGAGAGCCAAATTGGCCGCAACGTACACGTCTACATAGACGACGTGGTAGTCAAGTCGACTCGGCAGGACGATCTAGTCGCCGACCTCGCCGAGACATTCGCCAACCTGCGGCGCTACCAGATCAAGCTCAACCCCCTGAAGTGCACCTTCGGGGTTCCATCCGGACAACTCCTCGGCTACGTCGTTTCCAAACGCGGCAACGAGCCCAACCCGGAAAAAACCTCGGCGGTCATGCGAACCAAGCAACTAACTTGCCTGGTCGACGCGCAGAAACTCGCCGGACGAGTCGCGGCCCTCAGTCGCTTCATACCCCGACTCGGCGACAAGGCCACGCCACTATATCGCCTCTTGAAGAAATCGGAATCGTTCGAGTGGACGGACGAAGAGCAGAAGGCCCTGGAAGAACTCCAGCACGCCCTACGGAACGCTCCCGTCCTCGCGGCCCCGCTCCCACAAGAAACCATGCTGCTGTATGTCGCCGCGTCTAATCGCGCGATAAGTGCGGTCATGGTCGTTGAGCGCCAGGAGGAAGGAAAAGACCAGCTAATACAACGCCCAGTCTACTACATTAGCGAGGCCCTAATCGAGTCAAAGCAGCGGTACCCGCACTACCAAAAGCTGGTGTATGCAGTACTCAGGGCCCAGCGGCGACTGGCCCCTTACTTCCACGAGCATCCCATCAAGGTGGTCGCCTCAACGCCACTCGCCGACATCATCCGCAACCGCGATGCAACCGGCCGGATCGCCAAATGGGCAGTCGAACTCGGCGTCCACAACATCACGTACGAGTCACGCCATTCCATCAAATCCCAAGCGCTCGCCGACTTCCTCGCCGATTGGGAAGAGGCCCAGCAGCCGAGCTCCCCCGCGGACCTCAAGCATTGGACATTACACTTCAATGGATCCAAAAACCTCGAAGGAGCAGGAGCAGGGGTCGTCCTCACTTCGCCGAAAGGCGACATCGTGAGATACGTCCTGCAACTCCGATTCGAGCCCTGCACCAACAACATGGCCGAGTACGAGGCACTCCTCCACGGCATGCGCGTTGCAAAGGAGATGGGCGCAACACGACTGCGTTGTCTCGGCGACTCCGACCTCGTCGCCAGCCAGACGTCCGGCACCTGCGACGCCACCGATGCCAACATGATCGCCTACAAGTGAGCGGTCGACCAGGCCGGCGCCAGCTCCACCGGACGCGTCGTCGAGTGGGTCGACAGGCGCAAGAACGAAGAGGCAGACGCGCTGGCCAGGCTTGGGTCCAAGCGACTCCCACCCCCTCCAGGCGTCTTCCTCGACATCCTCAGTCACTCGTCAGTTCGCGTGCCACGGGAGATCACATCGCCGAACCACCTGACAAGGTATCAACTTGTCAATGCCTACAAGTAGTAGACTAGGGTTTCGTTGGATGTAGAGGGCAAGTAGATCTCGAAGGTTTCAGCCGAAAAGTACTCGACGATGTAAAAGCTAGGGTTTGTGAAACAGTCAATTGATCCTTTCTTTGTCCCTCGACTTCCCCTTAAATAGGAGGCGGAGCCGAGGGATTCGTGATACACAAGTTTACAGAGTCCGGGAGGGTTTCTAACCCGTCCCGCAAGATTACAAATGATGACTCCTATTACAACTCTATCCTTCCTTAATAGTATCTTGGGCTTCCGAATCTTCTTATTCTTCGGGTCGTGGGCCTTCAGTAAACCCCGGGTACCATCTTCGGCAGGCCCATTGGGTATGCCTATGTCAGTAGCCCCCGAGATTTTGCTTGAATCGTAGAATCAGGGAAAATCTCCACCTTTATATTTAAGCTTTACCATATATCTTTGCATACGAATTTCTATATTGTACAGGGATAATGGTAATTGGGGCTAGTTCATCTGACGGATCAGGTACTAGTTAACTGCTCTAGTGGCAATCCGCAAAAACCTACTTCAAGATCACGTCCCTGGACATGATCTCGGGATACTGGTGTAAACATCGACAGGTGCCGCTTAAGGTCTTACCATTCTGTCGAGTCCCAGTCATATTTTATTGGGTACCTAACGCGTCCGTTAGGATTTTTCTTCATATCTGTTGATACGGAAAAAAGTAACAAACCGACGTCAGAGACGGCGCCACGCCACACAGAAAGGATCTGGGGTCTTACCTTCGCAAATTTTTGCGGCATTCAGAGATTATTCGCAACTTTGGCGCTCTGAGAATATATTGTCGAGTGCTTATTCGGCTGTTGGAATAGCACATTTTATCGAGTCAATGTATGACTTATTTTGCCTTCCCGATGGGAGTATATGCAGAGTTATTTGTATAACTCGAAATATACTCACTTCCTCTTTCTCTTTCTTTTTTCTCTCTCTCTTTTTTTTTATAATTTCATCGGGCACGCGAACAGCGTTCCCGATGGGAGTAGCCCCCGAGGCTACAGTCAAGAACTTGTGCTTGAGTGTAGGCTCCACGCCTTATGCCGCTATATTTTTGTCCTGTCGCATAATTTTGCAAACCTATCGGGTGCGCGAACAGCGCGCCCGATGGGAGTAGCCCCCGAGGCTATGAGCAAATACTTCTATTTGATCATAGACTCTCGCAATTTCTATTTTGACTTGCTCAACTTTTTCATTCATTTTTTTTTAAAAGTAGCCCCCGAGCATTTGGGCAAAAACTTGTATTTGTTCAAAAGCTCTCGAAACAATCTTCCGCTGTCGCCGTTTTTGCAATGCTTCATAGCCGAGAATTTCCTTTACCAAGGTGACATCACTGCTGATGATAGCCACGATTACTGTATCGAGAAAACGTGAAAACCTCTCTCTCTCTGGCTTTGTGGGCCAAATTTCCGCACCAGTTTGACACGTCGCGCAAGTGGGGGACACACGTCTTCCGCTTTTCATGGCGCACGTACTGTAGCTGCTGCACTTTCTCGTCTGTATGAAATTACCGTTTACCCCTTGTCCACGTGTACACCATCTATCCCGCAATCTTGCGATCCAACGGCGTGACGGTTCACCGCACTTGTATATAAGGGCGTCGTCTTCCTCCTCTAGTCCTTTCGCTCGCGCCGCATCTCTGCTTCTCCGCTGCAAAATCCTCCATTGCTGCCACTACTTCAAGCGCTCAAACACACTCCCACCTTTCGCTGCCAAGCTTGTTGATGCCGCCTCGCATCCGTTTGACTAGGCACAGCACGCCAGAGTCGAAGATGGCGACAACGGATCTGGGAAGCGCCGAGTGGGAGAGATCCAAGATCTCTGCCCAACACATCAACCTGCTGAAGAAGATGGGATTCAGCAAGAAGGAGAACTCCCTCCAGTTCCCCAAGGAAGAGAGCTACCCAAGGCCTCCAATCGATTATCGGGTCAGTTTCGTTGACCACCTCATCCGAGGTCTTTCTCCCCCAATCCACGAGTTTCTCCGCGGTCTCCTTTTTGTCTATGGGCTTCAGCTGCATCAGCTGACGCCCAATTCCATCCTCCACGTGTCGATTTTTATCACACTGTGTGAGTGCTTCCTCGGGGTCCAACCTAATTGGGCTCGTGGAAGCGTATCTTCGCCTCCGCCGTAATGGCTCTCACAACGTCGCCTACAATATTGGCGGCGTTGTTATCTCGTGTTCGTTCTGACGTCGAATATTTCGACGTCAAATTCCCCGACTCCGTTCAAGGTTGGCGGAAGAAGTGGTTATATATCCATGAAGAAAGCTCCAATCCAGTGGAAGAAAACATCGCTCCTTTTGACGGAGAATCCAAAATCCTTCGCCGCTGTTCCTGGGATGCTGAAGCTACTGAAGATGAGAAATTAGCGACAGAAGCGCTGATGACTCGCATCCACGAGCTTCAGAACACTCGCGGCAAGGAACTTTCGGGTATTGAGATTACTGCCTACTTCCTTAAGACTAGAGTGCAGCCTCTCCAGGCTCGCAAAAATCCCTTCTGGAAGTATGCTGGTGAAAAAGATGTCGACAGGCTTTCAAAAGATCTTCCTTTGAAGGATTTTTAAAAGCTTATCCGCAAAATCTCATCTCTCAACAAGAAGGATCCGGTTCCATCCTCTTGCCGCATTACACCATACAGTAGTGCCAATCCTCTTCCTGAGGTAATTTTTCGTTTTAAGTGCTATATTGTCTATTCGAACTTTATTATTAGTCGACTACTATTTTGCTAACACCTTTTTGTCGACACCCTTTTTTTTATCTCAGAACCACCCCGTCCTTGCTTCTCTACCTCCTCTTCCTGAAGGTGGAGAAGTTGAAGACCGTACTGTCATCGATGATGACAACCAAAGCATCTCGCGCCCTGCCAGTGAAGTTGCGGGTTCTCACAAATTCGCGGCTTCTGCTGAATCTGAAGCCACTGCTTCAACACACTCCCCTCCCCCTGTTTCCCCAAAAAACAAGAGGAAAAGGAGTGAAGTCAAAGATTCCGGCACCTCCAATGCCGAAGAAACTGATCCTTCAAATAGGAAGGCAGCTTTCAATCCATACACTGATGCCCTCGTCAGCTCGTAAGTTACTCCGTACTTCCTACTTCTTTGTTTTTAATGTTTTGCTTCTTATACTGTCGCCATTTTTATTGTAGTGATGACGAGGAAGAAGAGCAACCTATTGACACGGCTGCTCGAACGAGTACGTCGCGTACTTTAATTGTGTCCGAAACTCAGCGTGATGAGGATGAAACTTCGCCTCCTCAGCAAAATGTTGAGCGTTCGACTCCACCAGCAAGCCCCCGTGCCTCTTCGCCAAAGAGGGCAAGGGTCGATCCATCCAAGAAACCCATACAGTTCCCTGGTAATTCGTCGACACCTTCATTAGATGACGTAAGTGTTTCAGTCTGCTCTTTTTTGTTCGTGTTCCGAGCCTTTCAGTGCTATTATCTCTCCTTTGTTTCTTGCAAGATGTTGTTGCGTGTAGACTAACTGTATTGACTTCTTTTTCTTTTGGTCCTCTCTTCAGCCTTTAATGAAGGAATTTATCCGTCTCGGTACCCAATTCGTCGGGTATCGTGATCATACCAAGAAACTGGAAGGTACTTATCATCCTCCGCCTTTTTTGTTGCATGCCCTCCACTATTTGTGTCATAACATTTTATTGTCGCTTATTTTGCCAGGAGAACTTTCGGAGGCCAATAAGCGTGCTAGCGCTCTTGCTACCAAGTTGGAGCAGAGCGAAAAGGCCCATAAGAAGGCTGAAGCCGATGCTGCCGCTGTCGAAGATCTTCGAAAAAGACTTCATGAGGCGGAAAACTCTTTGAGCGAGAATGTACAATAGCAAACTGCTCGAGAAACAGAGATCCTCAGTCGCCTGGAGTCGCAGTGTCGCCATTTTGTTAGTAAGTACTTTGATCTCTGCTGTTTTTCTCGGGTTACTTCATGTTTTTCCGGGCATGTTATTTACGAGCTACCCTTTGTTTTGTCTTCAGGGAGAACTCATCAAGACTATGAGGTGGATGGTCCTGTAGGCGACGAGCTGCTCGACGCACTGACTCTTCTTGAAATTCATGGGGATGAAGCATGCGAAGGCCTTGATGAAGCTGAAGCAGGTCTATCGAAGCTTTTCCCCTACTTCTTCCCGAAGAAAGAGGAACCCAACACCTTCGTCGCTCTTGCCAAGGCGTTCAACGTGCCAGAAGATCTTGGGCTTAAACTTCGCCAAGAGGGCCTGAAGATTGGCGTTGAGGGCACTATTGCGCTGGTTGCGGATAGCCAACAAAACGTCGACTGGACCAAAGTTGGCGACATAAGGGAGATGGAAACGAAAGAATGGCAATCTCTGATTAAAGCTGCCAAGCCTCCCTCAAAACCAATTCTTTCCTTCCTTGGTGTTAAACCAACTCCTGCTCCAAGCTCATCCAAGCCGGAGGTCAAGTAGACCACCCTGTCCTTTCTTTTAGTTTTTTCTGTCCTTCGACGCTGTCGCCCTAGTTAATTTTAGCGACAGCTGCTTCACTAGTCCATTAGGGACCCTTCTTTTGTAATAGCAATGTGTATACTTCGAGAATGAATGGAAATCTATCTTTGCTTGGTGATTGATATCGAATCTTTTTATTTTCCAGTTGATTTTTGGCAACTATACTGCAACTCGTCATCCTTCCGATGTTTTACCTGCGTCATCCCGTTCGAAGACAGCTGGTGTTGCTGTCGATCATGTTGCAACTTCTTCGAGTAAAAATTCATCGGAAGACTTGGAAGAGCTTCGCCAACAACTGCAGTCTTTGAAGAAACAATTACTTATGATGATGGAACAGTCTCAAAAATCATCCGAGAGGGAGAAAACTGCACTTCGACAGGCTCAAGATGCCATAGCTGCCAAAGAAGCCGCTGTTTCTGAAGCTGAAAAAGCGACCACTCGAGAGAATTTGATGCTTGATTTGATGAATGAAGCCAGTGCAGATATGTCAGGTATGCTTTTGCGAACCAGGACTCCTTCTGTTTGCCCGTTTTTTCTTTTCCGATGTTCTTATGTTGTCGCCAAATAGGTTCCTTTCTCGACGCTGCTGCTGAAGACGAAAGGGTAAACACAAGGACCAATCTCCTTGTCAACCTTTCTCTTGACCACGGTTCTCTTTTCTGGGCCACTCCAGAGCGTACCCGACAGATTGTCAGGTTTCAAGACCGCGCCAGTCAAGTTCGCGACTTCCTTGATTTCTGTACCAGGACCTTGTCCTTGGTTTACAAGACAATGTTTCCTCGGAACGAGGCACCTGACACTCTTCTTGGCTTGATGGAAAAATTTCGGGATGCTCCTCGTATCCATAACTTTGTGCGAGCTCAATTGTCCGCGGGAGCAAGATTCGCCATGATTATGATACAGATCTGCTACCGAAAGTTAAACCTGACGACGATTGTCTCCAAGTGCTTGGCCAAGCAGGCGAAACGAAAAAAGGAACATCGACAGAATCAATGATATTGTGACTCCTGTAGCCGAAGAAATGATGGATGAACTTCTTCGGATGGACTCTGAATTTTTTGTCAAAGGTAGCTATGCTGAACATACGACAACTCCTGCAAATAACAAAGGACTATCCATAGATAGTATATTAGGTAGGAATTGATATTTTTTCTTGTAGCTTGTCGAATCTTCTCCAAAATTGTATCTTGTGTGTTGTAGACATATTCTATATTGTGAAACCAACAAATGTATTTATTTTTCTTCATCAAGCCCCCGAATGTTTCGATGGCGGATCTCTTTATTGTATATGCGAGGTTTTTAGACCAAGGCAACCAGATTTATACTGAATATACTATATTTGCGGGTTCTAGCCCCCGAGTGTTTTTGCTCTGTTTTCATTGCTATTTTGTGTCTTCTTTTTATCTGGCGAGGTATTCAGTACCAAGGCGAGATAATTTTATCAGTTAAATTCATCTATATTGCAGCTTCGAGGCGTAAGCCCCTGATCATGTCGAAGAAAAGATATATATTTCCACTATCTTTATTTTATTGCAGCACCGCGAGCCCGCCTCATTAAAAACCTTTCCCGGGCCCACTCGGTGCCCCGAAAAAGGAAAAGAGTGCGTCTGAAAACTCGCGGGCGTTTCAGTACATTGTATTTTTTACAAGGAGGACTATATTTCGACACTAAGCGTAAAAACGCCTTAGCTGTGCCACGTTCCAGGGGTTCTTCTCGGGATTCCCTGT
This sequence comes from Lolium rigidum, assembly GCF_022539505.1. Lineage (NCBI taxonomy): Eukaryota > Viridiplantae > Streptophyta > Magnoliopsida > Poales > Poaceae > Lolium > Lolium rigidum. The sequence continues at coordinate 271,228,070 of NC_061511.1, forward strand.
CTTCTTGTCCTTGATCCTGTACGCTCCTCCTTCGATGACTTTTGTGACGACGTAAGGGCCAAGCCATGGCGACTCAAGTTTTTCAGTACGTTCTTGATTGAGTCGCAAAACTAGGTCTCCAACCTGAAAGGATCTTGGTCGCAATCGTCGACTGTGGTAGTTTTTCAGGTCCTGCTGATATTTAGTTACCCTTGACAATACTTCGTCTCGAGCTTCGTCGAGTGCATCGACGTCGTCTTCCAATGCTTTCCTGGAGACTTCTTCATTGTACTCCGTGACTCTGGGAGAGTCGTGCTCTATTTCTATCGGCAGTACTGCTTCTGCTCCATGGACCAGGAAGAACGGAGTCTCCTGTGTCGCTGTATTTGGTGTTGTTCGGATGCTCCATAACACACTCGGCAACTCCTCTGGCCAAGTATGTCGAGCTTTTTCCAATGGCCCTAACAAGCGTTTCTTGATACCATTGCAGATGATACCATTGGCTTTCTCGACTTGCCCGTTGGTTTGAGGATGCGCAACTGACGCGAAGTGCAATTTAATGCCTACCTTTGCACAGTACGCCTTGAATTCCTTG
>NC_061511.1:271228743-271260413 GCF_022539505.1 Lolium rigidum
AATCTATCGGCTCCTCATCAATTATGGCGGCTGCCAAAATTAATCATACTACCTCGCCTAGATCGATTGAATCAATTGGGATCGGAAGTATTGTACGTCGGAGGGCCATCAATGATCGAGACCACATATAGGAAAAACCAAAAATAAGTGCATAGAAGATAGTTCACGTGCGCGGCCGCTGATTGCCTGCCATGGCAGCACGTCTCCATTGGGCGATACTGCATGGGTTGCCGGCCGGATGCGGGATACATCCAGATTTCGTACTCGGCTCTGTGTGCGCGCCAAGTAGTCGGCAGCTGTGCCTTGTGAGTCTTATGGTAAAAAGTGACCGGACACATTTTGTTTCATACAAAGGTTTGCAGGGATACTATGTCCCATCGAGAGCTGCTTGCAAAACGCAAAAACAAAATTATGCCAGATCAATCGAATGCTATATGCGTGGAAACATGTACAAGCCATCTCCTGCAAAGACGAAGAATCAACAGTACACCAGCGAGTCGCCGGCTTGCACCAACAATTTGGAATAATATTTCAACCCGACAATTGGTGGAGCTCGCCTCTCGAGGATTGGATACGTCGACTGCTCTGCTCGAACGATCGCGCCCGTTGTCGCGCACTTGCCGTACTCGGGGGCTTGCGTGCCACAGGCTCTACATTACGGACTTAATATATTCGGATGCTCGCCCGCCGCGGATCGACCATATCAACTGCGTCCTCTTCATCGGCCAAGTCAGCTAGCCGCCGGCATGGAGTTTCTTTGGTGGCACAATTATTTCGACTGTGACCGCCGCATGGACTATCTATGGCCGCGGAATTATTTCGGCTGCGCCCGTCGCATGGACTACTTTGGATGGCGTAATTATTTCGGCCGCGCCCGTCGCATGGACTATTTTGGATGGCGCAATTATTTCGGCTGCGCCCGTCGCATGGACTATCTTTGGTGGCGCAACTATTTCGGCTACGCCCGCTACTTCAACTATTTCCGATTGATTACTTCGCCCGCGTCCGCAATGCGACCTGCTTCCATATTGGCCTCGCTGCAGCCGAGCTCGACGGACTTATCTTCTTCGGCTCTGGATATATCTTCTCCCGATGCACTCTCGGGAGCGTTGCAATTACTCAGGGGTTCTTGGAATATCTTCGAACTATTGCGGTTACTCTCATCAGGAGCGCTGGTTCGTTGGAATTCAAGAAGATTTGAAGACTCCTTACTCCTATCGGGAGCGCCGGTGTGCTGGAATTATTACTCCCATCGGGAGCGCCGGTGTGCTGGAATTACTTGGGGACTCTTTGAAAATCGCTGGTTGAGAGCACTGGTTCGCTGGAATTCAAGAAGATATGAAGACTCAAGTTTTGAAGAATTGCAGTAATTCGGGACACCCGAACTACATTGTCAAGAACTTTGTTCGTATATTACAACGAACATCGGTTCAATGGAAAATACGCCCAGAGATTGCACTCTAAAAAAGCCTCTGAAATTACGAGTGCTGTGATGCAAAATCAACGTGGACCTTACTCTTTTCCTTTGCTATAGATGCCTCAAAGAGTGCCGCAGATAGCAAGGATCATGAAACAACGGGGACCTTACTCTTTTCCTTTGCTATAGATGCCTCAAAGAGTGCCGCAGATAGGAAGGATCATGAAACAACGGGGACCTTACTCTTTTCCTTTGCTATAGATGCCTCAAAGAGTGTCGCAGATAGCAAGGATCATGAAGCAACGGGAACCTTACTGTTTTCCTTTGCTATAGATGCCTCAAAGAGTGCCGCAGATAGCAAGGATCATGAAACACATACGAAAACGACCCACGCTCGATACTTTACATTGCAGAAGTATCAAAGAGTGACGGAGTCATCGGCAGATCTAGTGCCACCGATCTATTCGGGAGCTCCTTTCAAGACATGCATCGGTTGAAAGCAAAGTTGCACATACAACAGGTTTACCAAAACCTACAACACGAGTTTATCACTCAAATAATTTGCTGCCGATAAACTTACAAACAATGGCATCAATGATGCTTGATACGTCCAAAACGTATCTACTTTCCCGAACACTTTTGCTATTGTTTTGCCTCTAATTTGTGTATTTTGGATACAACTAACACGGACTAACGCAGTTTTCAGCAGAATTGCTCTGGTGTCTCGTTTTTGTGCAGAAATCCAACTTTCAGGAAAATCCCCGGAATTTATGTCGAAGGTCTTATTTTTCCAGAAGAATTACGGAGCCAGAAGGGCAAGCCAGGTGGAGGCCCGAGGCCCCCACACACCAGGCCGGCGCGGCCCAGGAGGGGGGCGCGCCGCCCTATTGTGTGGCCGCCTCGGCTGGCCTCTGACGCCCCTCTCTGGACTACTTAAGGGTTTCGATCTAAAAACGCGAGACGGGAAGTCGAAGTTGCCAGAAACCATCCAGTACGCCGCCACCTTCGCGAAACTCCGTCTCGGGACCAGAAACTCCGTTCTGGCACCTCGCCGGGACGGGGAATTGGAGGGGATCATCGCCATCATCACCACCGACGCCTCTCCATCGACCAGCCATGTTTCCCCCATCCATGTGTGAGTAATTCCCCCGCCGTAGGCTGAAGGGGATGGTAGGGATTGGATGAGATTGGTCATGTAATAGCATAAGATTGTTAGGGCATAGTGCCTAGTGTCCGTAATTGGTACTTTTATGATATTGTTGCAACTTGTTATGCTTAATGCTTGTCACTAGGGCCCGAGTGCCATGATCTCAGATCTGAACATGTTATTGTTTCATGATGATATGCATTGTTGTATGATCTTATCTGCAAGTTGTATACACGTAATATTGTCCGGAACCCGAGGCCCCAAAGTGACAGAAATTGGGACAACCGGAGGGGAAGGCGGTGATATGAGGATCACATGTGTTCACAGAGTGTTAATGCTTTGCTCCGGTGCTCTATTAAAAGGAGTACCTTAATTTCCGAGAGATTCCCTAGAGGCCCGGCTGCCACCGGCTGGTAGGACAAAAGATGTTGTGCAAGTTTCTCATTGCGAGCACGTACGACTATATATGGAACACATGCCTATTGATTGATTAGTACTTGGATACCGTTTTATTATTATCTGCAAATGCCCTGCTTTGATTGTTACATGAGTTTCTCTCATCCATGCAACGCCCGTTCATCCATCCATGTGCCTACAGTATTTCAATCCCGCTGTTTACTATAATCACAACTGCTGTCTTTGTTACTCTGCTGCTGTTATTTCACTACTGCTACTGCTATAAAACTGTTACTACTGATAAACTCTTGCGAGCTGAATTGACAACTCCGCTGTTAAGGCTTTCAAGTATTCTTTGTCTCCCCTTGTGTCGAATCAATAAATTGGGTTTTACTTCCCGCGAAGACTCATTGCGATCCCCTATACTTGTGGGTTATCAAGACTATTTTCCGGCGCCGTTGCCGGGGAGCATAGCTTTATTTGGAAGTTCACTTGGATTGATATTGTTCGCTGCAAATTCTCCATCATGGGTAAACCTCGCGATACCGAAGTCGCCATATTACCATCCACTACAAGAAAAGGTACAACTCGAGTACCTCTGCTGCTCTTGATTCACCATCTCGTGATAGATAAACTTGTTTCACCACCACAAGCTTCACATGATGGTACTTCTGCTAGATCTGAAAGTTCCTCTTATAATTTTGATGATGCTTCTACTGTACTTGATAATGATGGTTCATTAGGATCTTTTCTAGATGCTACAATTGCTAGGTCTAGACAAATTGAAAATGCTGAAACTCCTAATGAAAATGCTGCTACAACTGTTAATTCACCTGAGTCTGTTGAATACTCTAGTGATGATCCTGATGAGGATTATGTGGAACTTGATGATGATCTTATTGTTAAATGCAATGCTACTACTGATGCAAGTAAAATTAAAAAGTCTCTTGCACAACATACTGTTAGATATAAACTGTCTCCTGATCCTAAATTTGCCACATCTCCTATAAATATTAAGGATAAGGATTATGATTTTTCTCTTGATCTATCTCATATATCTATTGTTGAGAAAACACCTTTTTGTGGTACTGAAAAAGAAAGTGCTGTAGAACACATGATTGAGCTATCTACTCTGAGTAGCTTGTTTTCTGATGATGTTAAGTTGCGTACTTATTTCATTGCTAAAATTTTCCCTTTCTCATTAAAGGATGATGCTAAAACTTGGTATAATAGTTTGCCTCCTGATTCTATTGATAGTCCAAAAGATTTGCTTGATGTTTTCTTTTGGAAATACTTTCCTGCTAGTGCTCAACATATTGCTTTGCAGAGAATTTATAATTTTGACCAGGAAGATGGAGAGAAATTGCCTGAGGCTTGGGCGAGATTTTGCTCTCTTATCATAGCTCGGCCTGGACATGATTTGGAAAAGCATGATTTACTTGATATATTTTATAGTGGACTAACCATTGAGTCTAGGGCATACCTGGATAGTTGTGCTGGTTGTGTTTTCAGGAAAAGAACTCCAGACGATGTTGAAGAATTATTGGCTAGAATAGGCCGGAATCATGATGATTGGTCTACACCTGAACCAACCCCGACACCTATATTGAAGAAGAGGGGTTTAATTAAATTAAATGATGAAGATATGAGGGAAGCCAAGAAGTCTCTTAAGGAGAAAGGTATTAAATCCGAAGATGTGAAGAATCTACCTCCCATAGAAGATTTATGCAAGATAACTCCCCCTTCATCCATGATTGAGGTACACTCTCTTGAACGCTTTACTAGGGAAGATATTCCGTATTCAAAACCCCCTGCTCAATGCTTAGATGAGTTTGATAATTATATTGTTAAGCAAGCAAATTTCAATATGAGAGTAGAGAATCATTTAATGGAAAATTCTCGACCTATTTGTGAATTGCATGGTATTGTGGAGAGAACCTCCAATGATGTTAAGATGCTTGTTAAACACTTTCATATGGTTCAAACTCAAATTGATCAACTCACTAAAGTGCAAAATGACTTGTTAAAAAAAATTCTAAAGAAAAACATGCTTATGAAGTAACAACTAGAGGCGGTGTTTCTACCCAGGATCCTCTATATCCTGAAGGGCATCCCAAGAGAGTTGAACAAGATTCTCAACGAACTGAAACTAGTGCTCCATCTAAGAAAAAGAAAAAGAAACATAAAACTGTTGTAGAATCCTCCGAGCCTGTTAATGATCCTAATAGTATTTCTATTTCTGATGCTGAAACTGAAAGTGGTAATGAACATGATAAAGATAATGATAAGAATGATACTTCTGATAAAGAAGAGGTTGAAGAAGAACCCGAGAAGCATGCTAAAAATAAAAAGTATACCAAAAAAGATTTCATTGCTAAGAAACATGGTAATGAAAGGGAACCTTGGGTTCAAAAGCAAATGCCTTTTCCTACTAAGAAACTAAAATCAAAGGAAGAAGAACACTATAATAAATTTTGTGATTGGATGAAACATTTATTCCTGCAAATCCCTTTGACTGATGCTATTAAATTGCCTCCTTATTCAAAGTATATGAAAGATATTGTCACTAACAAAAGGAAAATTCCTAATGAGGAGATTTCCACTATGCTTGCTAATTACTCTTTCAATGGCAAGGTTCCAAAGAAGCTTGGTGACCCAGGTATACCGACTATTCCTTGTTCTATTAAGAATAATTATGTTAGAACTGCTCTATGTGATTTGGGAGCAGGAGTTAGTGTTATGCATTTTTCTCTTTATAAGAGACTTTATTTAGATAAGTTGATACCGATCGATATATCTTTGCAAATGGCTGATAAATCTACTGCTATTCCCGTTGGTATATGTGAGGATGTTCCCGTTCAAGTTACTCGTAACCGCTTGATATTAACTGATTTTGTTGTGTTGGAAATGCCTGAAGATGATAATATGTCTATTATTCTTGGGAGACCTTTTCTTAACACCGCAGGGGCTGTTATTGATTGCAATAAAGGAAAAGTTACTTTCAATGTCGATGACAAGGAGCATATTGTTTATTTTCCCAAGAAGATCGATAAAATATGTGGAGTTAATACAATTTCTAATGTGAGATCTATCAAAGTGGGAGATATTGATTGTCCAATATATGAGCCTAAATAAAAATATCAAACTCTTGTGATTGGATCCGTATCAATACAATACAAGGTAACATGATTGATTTGAGGTTTAATTCTTCTTATGTTATGTAAAATTTATTTGGTGGCAAGACTTGATCACCCTTGTTAACAAATACATTTTATATGCAGAGAAGAGCTAAACAACATTTCTTTCTTCCTCCACTTGTTTTACTTGCTGTAGCACTACTTATTTTGCAAGATGCTTTAGTTGTTTAGAGGTTTGCAAATCTTTTTCTGCCCAGTAATAATAAATTTAATACCCAGAAATGTGCGTTTTTCAAAGTTTTCAAAAATTCACAAAAATTATACCGTTGGTCTTATTTTTCGAAGAGGCACCTGGGAACACCTGGGCATGACCAAAGAGGCACCCCAGGGTGGCACCCCACAGGCCGGCGCGGCCAGCAAAGGGGGCGCGCCACCCTGTTGTGTGGGGCCCTCCTTGCCCACTTCATCATCTTTTCCACTCATTGCACTCTCTCTCCCGAAAAAACTCGTACTCATTTTCTCTCACTCGCGTTTCTGCTCAAGAGCTCAAGATTTCTCGATCTCTTTGCTCAGCCCAGATTTCTGTCTGAAATTTGGCACATTTGCTCTCCGGTATGTGACTCCTCCGATTATCCAAGTAGAATTTTGTTTGGTTGGGTTTATCTTGAATATTTTGCTGCTGTAGGTAACATGTTTAGTGAGCTTGCATGCTTGTTCTAAGTTGTAAGAATTAGTTTTGATGCATGTTTAGTACTCTAGCAAGTTCCTATAGTAGTTTCCCTCAATTATATGTCACCAAATCAAATTTTATAATGTTTGTTAAAAAAATTCAGAAAATGGAGTGGAATATTCATCAACTAAACCAACAAGAATTGGAGGTGCAACAAGTTATGAGAGTTAACCGCGAAGAGGGAGTATACCCCTCTTACTACCCGTGCGTTGATTTTATGAGGAGTGCAGGAATCCTGCGAGATGTTCAAAAACTGATTTCTAATGCAGGGTTGGAAAGTTTTGTTGTTGGTGAACCATACCAATATGCAAAACTGACCATGTATGTGGTTCAGGATTTTGAATTCAATTGGTCTCAATCTAACCCCATGGTTCGATACAAAATTTATAATAAAATTGTCAACTTGCCATTTGATGATTTTTGTGCAGCAATTAGAGTGCCACAAAGGGGATCATGTGAGAAGATAAGGGGACTGCCGCAGGAGCTCTTGAGTCTCTACAAGATGATTTGTCATGGAAGAAGCTTCTCAGAGGATGGTGGTAAAATCAGTAGTATTCAACTCCCAGCTATTCGCTACTTTGCTTATTTCATCACCAAGTGCGTTCTTGCTAGGAAGAATGCAAGTAAGTTATCTATCCAGGATTTAGCCTTTCTAGCTGCTGCATTACAAGGTGATAGGACTTATAATTTCAGAGTTTTGATAGCCTATAGACTTGCTACTAACCGTGAGAAGGGCGGAATTTGTGAAGGTCTCATCGCCTCTCGTTTATTAGCTATGCATGGTGTAGAACCTCACCATCTTGATATTCTGCTCTCCATAGAGAAACTTGACATAGTCTCCATGATTAAGCATGAATTTGTTTCTGATTTGTCTAATTTGAGTAACCTGTCTTACAAGATAACATTTTACAAGAAAACTTGGAGAACAACTAAGAAAACTGAAAAACTAGTAGGATTGCCTGCACCTGTTCTGTTTAACTTTGATTCCAGGAGGGATTGATCAGTCACGGAAGGTGAACTGAATGCATACATAGAGGGAGATGGCTATCATGCAGGGGACAGCACAGAGGAGGCCGAGGAACACCTCGACTTATCATCTGATGACATGGGTATACCCTTCGGGTACCCATTATTGGTATACCTAGATCGGCTCGGCCTAATATGGAGAAGGCCCAACAAGGCAACCCGAAGAAGTAGTCGACTAGGACTCTTGTAAAACCCTAGGCTGGTTGCATATATAAAGCTAGCCAGGGCACCCGAAATAAGGGGACAATAGATAGACAACATAGCTCCGCCTACGGCGACACCCTGTAAACACCCATATGATCATATAGTAGATTGCTAGCAGCACGTAGGGATCCTCCACCGAGGGGACCCGAAGCTGGGATCATCGTGTGCCTAATCTCGCTCCCGGAATCTCCATCGTCGCTCTCTCCCGAAACCCAAGTCTACAATATATAGGCATTGCCGAGGTGATCCCTTGTCAATTGGCGCCGTCTGTGGGAATCGCGACGACTGGATTTCGTTATCCGGGCGGGATCCATCATCATCAACAACGTTCAGATCGCACCCAGATAGAAATTTTCGACTACTTCATCGGCCGGCCGGTAGGATTTTTTTCACGGGTTCGATCGCCGAGTTGAACAAGATTCGGATCTAGACGGAAGTCAGGCGGGTCGTTTCACCAGCTTATTCACGAAGTACGCTGCCGCCGCCAACGTTTCTCATCATGGCCGATGTGCGCGCACGGATGCATCATCAACTACCAAGTAAAAAAAACGATCAGCCAGGCTGATCACTTCGTGGCAGACCTTGTCTCCCGCAAAGATAGCACACCACACGTTCACGTGTGATTTTTCTTTCTCTTCTTTGATTATCTCATTGGTTAAATATTACTTTACTACCTATCGTATGTCTTTTTGCACGTATACATCACCCGGAAAATTTCGATGCTGGACAAAACAAGCCGAGAATTATCGAGGCTTGCGACACTGAAAATTCATCTTCTTCAACACGACTTCCTCCGATACAGGAATCGTCGGGTGCTATTTTTCTAATTGATTATTCTTCGTAGATTAATTCGATCGAATATTTTTCCGTCTTGTGTCATTACTTGTGCGCAGATCTTCGCAATCCAATACAACTACAGATCGGAATAAAGCTTCGACTACTTTGCCGCGTACAGTCGTCACGCTCGGGGGCTCACCCGTCGTGGGTCCGCCATATCAACTGCGTTCTCTTCATCGACCACTTTCAGCCAGGCGCGAAACGACTACATCAACCGTGTCTGTCGCACGGCCTGTTTTCACGCCGACTTCGTCGTAGCCGATAAAAAAAAAGCTAAGTGTTCCTCTCCAAGAGTCAGTTATTATTTACTTTCGCTACACCCAAATACCAGGGGGCTGCGCCATTGCATTATTACAACAAATTCATCCAAACACTGGGGGCTGCATCATTACTTCGTTGCCACAAATATATTTGGTTAATTGGTGAATTTCTTTTCTCCGGCTCTGGATATATCTTCTCCGGCTCAGTGAAATTATTTTTCTTCGGCTCAGTGGAATTATTTTCTTCGACTTTGTGGATTTATCTTCTTCGGCTCAGTGGATTTATTCTCTCTGGATTACTGGATTGGTTTTCTTTGGGTTATTATTGGTTCACTTATACAATATTACCCGACGCGTTTCCGGGTCAATGGATTCATCTTCTATGGTTATTACTAGAACTATTTTCTCCGGCTCAATGGATTCATCCTCTATGATATCAACGGATTCATCTTTTATTACTGGATTCTTCGGGTCAATGGATTCATCCTCTATGATATCGGCGGATTCATCTTCAATATATGATGGTGTAATCTTTAATATGGATTCATCTCAAGTACTTCATCTCGGACTTCATCTTCAGTATTTCATCCTTAATGGCCTTCTTTCGGCGACACGGATAATACTCGGGGCTCGACAACGACTTCGCCCCGAGTAACAACGGTGACACAGCATCTAAGCAACAATCATGACATCACCCCAGCAGTGCTCGGGGTTTCGGCTATCTCTTCATCAACAATTTTGTGGCATCCACTTTCGCAATTCGGTGGTTTCTACTTCGGCTCAAATTTTTCGCTGCATTCGAAGACTTCATCGCGCATCGACTCTGTCATATCTAATAAGCTAAGTGTTTCCTTTTAATTTACATAAAGTTGATTATCATTTACTTTTGCCGCACAAGACACTCGGGGCTGTGCGGCATAAATTCACTTTACATATCATTGAATCTGAGCATCTGACACTGCATGCGAAAAAGAGAGTCAAGGAAAAGATAGAAAAAGTTTGTTTATTTGTGCAGGAGATAGCAAATTTCAAAGTATATAAGAGAGAACCCGACGAAATTGTCTACAGGGAGAACTCGACGAAATTGTCTTCAAGAAAGAACAGGACCCGAAGAATTATCTCCAAGGAGGTCCCGAAAAATTATCTTCAAGGAGGTCCCGAAAAATTATCTCCAAGGAGGTCCCGAAGAATTATCCTCAAGGAGGACCCGAAGAAATTTTCTTCAAGGAGGATCTCGACGAAATTTTCAGCAAAAAGGAACCAAAAAAAAAATGGGTCCATTAACTCGGTCATATTGTTCCGAGCAAGAGCATCGGTGACGTACCCGACAATATAGAAGAACCAATATATTCGTCTGTCTCATCAAGCCCGAGAGAAAAATAGAAGAACCCGCAAAATGGGTCATCGCATCAGCCGAACAATGCACTTGACAAAATATTCTCAGAACGCCAAAGTCGCGAATAATCTCTGAATGCCGCAAAATTCTGCGAAGGTAAGACCCCGGGTCCATCCTGTGTGGCGTGGCATCGCCAAAGACTGCGCTCTGCTACTTTTTTCCACATCAACGGATGTGAAGAAATATCCCGAGCGGACGCGGCTGTGGACCCGATAAAACATGACCGGGGCTCGACGGATGGTAAGACCTTAAGCGGCACCTCTCGAGTTAGCACCGAGTATCCCGAGATCATGTCCAGGGACGTGATCTTGAAGTAGGTTTTTGCGGATTGCCACTAGAGCAGTTAACTAGTACCTGATCCGTCAGATGAACTAGCCCCAATTACCATTATCCCTGTACAATATAGATATGGATGTCAAATAAAAATAGCAACGGCCTGGAGTCGATAAAAATAGGGGCTGCACCAAGTTCTTTATCGAGTAGTACAACTCGAGCCTATGCCTAGGTGCAAGCACCTGCCCATAGGCTCGGGGGCTACTCTTATCGAGAGTATTGTTCACCCTCCAGATAAGATACAAGAAAGAGGAAAAATTGTGGTGTCGATTAAAAGCAAGTTGAGCCTACACCCAAGTGCAAACACTTGGCTGACTCGAGTGGAGCCTACTCCCATCGGGAGCACATGGATTTCATCAAGTCCTCCAAAAATATAGTTAAGTTCTTCATCGAGTAGTACAACTTGAGTCTATGCCTAAGTGCAAGCACTTACCCATAGACTCGGGGGCTACTCCCATCGGGAGCGCTGTCGCGCACCCGATAGAAAAATAACTTCGAGAATCGTCGACATCATCTACGCTACACATGATCTTCGACATGGACCTCGCCTCTGGAGATGATTATGCTTGGAGTCTCTACGCAAGTCTTCGACTTCCCTAGACACTCGGGGGCTACTGACATGGGTATACCCTTCGGGTACCCATTATTGGTATACCTGGATCGGCTCGGCCCAATATGGAGAAGGCCCAACAAGGCAACCCGAAGAAGTAGTCGACTAGGACTCTTGTAAAACCCTAGGCTGGTTGCATATATAAAGCTAGCCAGGGCACCCGAAATAAGGGGACAATAGATAGACAACATAGCTCCGCCTACATCGACACCCTGTAAATACCCATATGATCATATAGTAGATTGCTAGCAGCACGTAGGGATCCTCCACCGAGGGGACCTGAAGCTGGGTACATCGTGTGCCTAATCTCGCTCCCGGAATCTCCATCGTCGCTCTCTCCCGAAACCCAAGTCTACAATATGTAGGCATTGCCGAGGTGATCCCTTGTCATCCGATGCAGCAAGTTCTTCGCATCAACATGTTGGGCATGGTGAGCCTTCACCCTTTTCTTCTGCACCGAGCCCTCCCACGACTACACCGTCACGTATCCTGGTGCTTCTTCCAGCACATACCCGGAACAGGATCCATCTTCGTCATACTACGGAGGTGCTACTTCATGGGCACCATGGGATTGATCTCCACTTAGGCCAAAAGTCTAAGCTTGGGGGGAGGTATACCGGCATCACTCATTCTTTGCATATTATGATTGCTGGATACTTGTACATACTTGTTTAGCTTCTTAAAGTGGTTTTCTAATAAGAGGGAGATGATATTTGGGGAAGTGCTGCTCGAAAACAGATTCTGGACTGATACCAAAAAAATTCTCAAAAATAGCCAGAACGTTATTTTGCAAAGCCAATTTTTGTGCATGTTCCCCAGGTTGTTATCTAACTTTCATTAGTTGAACACTTTTCGAGCTGGGCAGCGGAAGAATTTCTTAAAAATCGATTACTGTACTGCTATCAAGTTTGGCAGATTTCTGCTGCTTTGTGTTTATGTGACTCTTCTAGTTTTCATTTTCTTGTTTTTGCTTTGTTTCTTTCCTAAAACACAAAAAGACCAAAAATATTTCTGTTGTTTCTCTTTACCATTTGTTTATTTTGGTTTCTTGCTTTCATTTTGCTTTATTTGCTATCGCTGGTTTGCTATAAGAAAATCCAAAAAGATTTTGCTTTGTTTGCTTGTTTCCTTTTGTTCTTGTTTCCAATTCGAAAACACCAAAAATATTTGCTGTTCTTCTTTGGTTTTGTAAAGTTCATTTTGGAGTTCAATGGTCTTCGGTGGTTGGAGCTTGGTTTTCACTCCATATTATTCAATCTACACAAGTGAAAAGGCAATAATGACGATATATGACAATCCGACTATGGTGAGAGGCTGGTATGAACTCTATTTGTTTTCATTTTTGTACATATACTCATCCATGTGAGCATGCTTAGTTGGTTCATGTGAGGTATATGTCATTTAAGAAAGTCTAGTAGTTCATGATCTGTCATGTTTAGCTCCAATTTATTAATATGAGTAGCATGTCATAAATATTTGCTTGCATTGCTTTATTCATAGATAGATATGACATTGTGGTATCCTCCTCTGAATAATTCACTTGAATCAACCTGGCACATGCTCACGCATGCATATGAGTGAACAAAAGTCAATTAAGCCTCGATGATTTACTTTACCTCGAGTTCTTGTATCACTTTTATGCCTCCGTTAATTTATTTTGTCGCAAGCATGATTATGAAAGTTACTGCTCTCTTGATTGTTGCTTCCCAGTCTATTGCTAGCCTTCACTTGTACTGAGCAGGAATGCTGCTCGTGCTTCCAAACCCCTGAAAACCAAGTTATTCCACAGTGTCCACCATAAATACCTATGCATGGCATTTCAAACCATTCCAAGTAAATTCTCATGTGCTACCTTTAAAACCTTCAAAATGCTTCTCAATTTGTGTTTATGTTTTATAGCTCATGAGGAAGTATGTGGTGTTTATCTTTCAATCTTGTCATTTACTCTTGACATACTTTCACAATGGACTAGTGGCACATCCGCTTATCCAATAATTTTGCAAAAAGAGCTGGCAACGGGGTTCCCAGCCCCAATTAATTAACTTTCATTAATAATTCTCTTCGCATGCTTTGCCCTGATTTATCAGTAAGCAACTTAATTTGCAAATAGACACTCCTCCATGGTATGAGAATGTTGGAAGGCACCCGAGGATTCGGTTAGCCATGGCTTGTGTAAGCAAAGGTTTGGGGGAGTGTCATCCATAATGAAACTAAAATACATGTGTAAACAAAAGAGAAGAGGGATGATCTACCTTGCTGGTAGAGATAACGTCCTTCATGGGAGCCGCTCTTGAAAGTCTGGTTGATGAGGTAGTTAGAGTACCCATTATCAGTCGTTGACAACAACAAACACCTCTCAAAACCATTTTACTTCTGTCTTCAGAAAAATGAAAAGCTCTAGCACATGTTAATCCCTGCTTCCCTCTGCGAAGGGCCAATCTTTTACTTTTACATTGAGTCTCCATTCTTTCTTTGAGCACCTTCTTGAGAGCACAACTGTCATTCTTAGTATAATATGCTTGTCCGAAAATATGATTAGCTGTGGTATAACTTTGATGCTTTTATCTTTGATAGTCTCTACTTCTAGTCTTCCCATAAAACTTGAAAGGTGCCCGAGCATTTATGTTTTGCTGTACAAATACGGGCGAGCGAGATACCACTTTATCATATCCTTTTATGAACATTGCAATCCTGCTGATAGACATGATTCATGATGCTTATTGTTAATTTGTTGGTACCTTTTCCATGATTGACATAGCTATTGGATGATTTTATTTGCATGTACCTTATTATGAATTGCTTAAGTACTTGCCATATCATGAGAATATTTACATGATATGAACAAATGTGTTCGTGAAAGTTCTTTTATCACACTCAGTTGTTAACTGAATTGCTTGAGGACAAGCAATAAGCTAAGCTTGGAGGGAGTTGATACGTCCAAAACGTATCTACTTTCCCGAACACTTTTGCTATTGTTTGCCTCTAATTTGTGTATTTTGGATACAACTAACACGGACTAACGCTGTTTTCAGCAGAATTGCTCACAGTGTCTCGTTTTTGTGCAGAAATCCAACTTTCAGGGAAAATCCCGGAATTTATGTCGAAGGTCTTATTTTTCCAGAAGAATTACGGAGCCAGAAGGGCAAGCCAGGTGGAGGCCCGAGGCCCCCACACACCAGGCCGGCGCGGCCCAGGAGGGGGGCGCGCCGCCCTATTGTGTGGCCGCCTCGGCTGGCCTCTGACGCCCCTCTCTGGACTACTTAAGGGTTTCAATCTAAAAACGCGAGACGGGAAGTCGAAGTCGCCAGAAACCATCCAGTACGCCGCCACCGTCGCGAAACTCCGTCTCGGGACCAGAAACTCCGTTACGGCACCTCGCCGGGACGGGGAATTGGAGGGATCATCGCCATCATCACCACCGACGCCTCTCCATCGACCAGCCATGTTTCCCCCATCCATGTGTGAGTAATTCCCCCGCTGTAGGCTGAAGGGGATGGTAGGGATTGGATGAGATTGGTCATGTAATAGCATAAGATTGTTAGGGCATAGTGCCTAGTGTCCGTAATTGGTACTTTTATGATATTGTTGCAACTTGTTATGCTTAATGCTTGTCACTAGGGCCCGAGTGCCATGATCTCAGATCTGAACATGTTATTGTTTCATGATGATATGCATTGTTTTATGATCTTACCTGCAAGTTGTATACACGTATTGTTGTCCGGAACCCGAGGCCCCAAAGTGACAGAAATTGGGACAACCGGAGGGGAAGGCGGTGATATGAGGATCACATGTGTTCACGGAGTGTTAATGCTTTGCTCCGGTGCTCTATTAAAAGGAGTACCTTAATTTCCGAGTAGATTCCCTAGAGGCCCGGCTGCCACCGGCTGGTAGGACAAAAGATGTTGTGCAAGTTTCTCATTGCGAGCACGTACGACTATATATGGAACACATGCCTATTGATTGATTAGTACTTGGATACCGTTTTATTATTATACTGCAAATGCCACGCTTTGATTGTTACATGAGTTTCTCTCATCCATGCAACGCCCGTTCATCCATCCCTGTGCCTACAGTATTTTAATCCTGCTGTTTACTATAATCACAAATGCTGTCTTTGTTACTCTGCTGCTGTTATTTCACTACTGCTACTGCTATAAAACTGTTACTACTGATAAACTCTTGCGGGCAAGTGCTGTTTCCAGTGCGAGCTGAATTGACAACTCCGCTGTTAAGGCTTTCAAGTATTCTTTGTCTCCCCTTGTGTCGAATCAATAAATTGGGTTTTACTTCCCGCGAAGACTGTTGCGATCCCCTATACTTGTGGGTTATCAATGCTCAAGGTGCATTAAGAATTGCCCCTTGAAATAAACAACAATGTGTCAACGACACCTGAAGAAAACTATAAGCATCGAGTTGCTCGACTTGAGTCTACTCACGGTTGCAGGCATCAGTGCCCAGACTCCGGGGCTACTTCCATCGGGAGCGCTGGACGCGCACCCGATAAAATTATCGGCCCCTCTGGGCCATCATCCAAATCATCGGCTCCTCTGGGCCATCATCCAAATCATCGGCTCCTCTGGGTCATCATCCAAATCATCGACTCCTCTGGGCCATCATTCAAATAATCGGCTCCTTTGGGCCATCATCCAAATCATCGGCTCCTCTGGGCCATCATCCAAATCATCGGCTCCTCTGGGATATCATCCAAATCGTCAACTCCTCTATCAGTGACATCATCAGAGTTATCGACATCATGTTCTCGGAACGCGAGGACATGTACGGTATTTGACTTAGCATTTTTACACCCTATACATAACTATTTCATATTTATCTACAGGCTCGGGGGCTACTCCCATCGGGAGCGCTAGTCACGCACCCGATAAAAAATATGGCAACCTCGCCAACAAAGAAGAATAAAGTTGAAGACGTCGGCATCAACAAACAAGATCTTCGAGTAGTACAACTTGAGTCTATGTGTGGCTGCAAGCACCCGCCCATAGACTCGGGGGCTACTCCCATCGGGAGCGCTTCGCGCACCCGACAGAAAGCAACTTCGACTCTACATCAAGCACAAGATTCAACAGATGATCAAGACATTCGGCGAAGACAACTTTAGTCCCTGCCCGAAGCTTCACTTCGGCCAGACACTCGGGGGCAACTGACGTGGGCATAATCCTTTGGGTACTCAACATTGCCATACCCGGTGCAAACTATGAAGCTGGACCAGCACAAGGACTCAACAAGCTGGACCTGCACGCGCCTCAACTTGGACTACAAGGAAAGAAGACTCCAATACGAATCCTACTAGGACTCTTGTAAACCCTAGCTTGGCTGATATATAAAGCCAAGCAAGGGCACCCCTTAGACACCCATATTCAAAAACATAAAACATAGAGGCGACATGCCTAGAACTAGACTAGATCCAACAACTCCGCCTATGGCGGCCCCCTGTACACATATATTCATATAGTGGATTGCTAGCAGGACGTAGCGATCCTCCACCGTGGGGACGTGAACCTGGGTACATCGTGTACCGCCTCGCTCCCGGAACTTCCGTCGTCGCCTTTCTCTAAAACCCAAGCCCCTCATTGTGGGCATTGCCGAGGAACCGCCTCGTCACCTGCTTTGGCAGGGTTTCGTGCCAAGCTATAATTGTTGGACCAAGCATGGAGAAAGAGGGGTTAGAATGGAAGAAGATGAAGAAGGGGATGATATCATCGATGACAACTATCCTGATCATTTCGGTGATACTTTCATGGAGGATGCTGAAGGTGGGGAAGGTGAAGGGGAAGGTGAAGAAGAGGCACGTGATGAGCCCGCTCATGATCTTGGTCGGACCATTGCTGATGCACGGAGAGGCTGCTAAGGCGAAAAGGAGAGGAAGAATTTGGATCGCATGTTAGAGGATCACAAAAAGTCGCTGTACCCGGGATGCGATAATGGTACTGAAAAAGCTGGGCTGCACACTTGGATTTGCTGAAATGGATGGCACAAGAAGGTCTATCTGACTCGGGATTTGAAAATTTGCTGAAAATGATGAAGAATATGTTTCCAAAGAATAACGAGTTGCCTGCCAGTACGTACGAAGCAAAGAAGGTTGTCTGCCCTCTAGGTTTAGAGGTTCTGAAGATACATGCATGCATTAACGATTGCATCCTCTACCGCAGTATTGGCGGAGAAGAAAGCCTTGGTGGAGAAGAAAGCCTTGGCGGAGAAGGAGAAGAAAGCATTGGAGGAAAAGAAAGAAGAAAGTAAAATAAGCGGGAAACAAGTTGCCCATCTCAGGGAACAGAATAAACAATCGATCCCCCCGCTCATAGTGAAAGTCGCCGGTCCGGATGCTATGACATTGTCCTTCAGAGCCGATATGGATAAGGACTTTGAACTAATGGACCCCGCTATCATAGCGAGCTGCGGCGGAACGAGGAATGACTGTAACGGGTGCCAAAGAAAAAGCGGGCGAGTTCCGTATGACTCTTCGTGCAGTGTTAGGCCTTGAGGATGCGCCAATGAGTGAGGTAGCATTTACATATGTGCCGAATGGGCCTCTCGTTGAGCCTGCGCAGGAAGAGGATCTACCAACACAAATGCAAAATCTGCTACGTTGGTACAGTGGTTTCATAAAAAACAAGGCCGGCAAAGAATATATTTATGCGGAAGTTAGACATGAGCATCACTTCAAACATTACTATGTACAAGTTCATATGAGTGAATTGTTCCAGCTGTTCAATCTGCGCGAGCTCGACAAATCTATCCTGAGTTGCTACGTTCTGTAAGTGATTTATTTCTACCTCATCTCGTTCATTGCCTGCACTATATATATTGTCCTAACTATATTGTTGTGTACGCTATTATGCAGAATGAAGATTGGGGAATGCAAAAAAAGGAACATCCATGATGTTGGGTTCATTGACCCACATATCGTTAATGGATATGTGTTAGAAAGATTCCCCCGCGATGTGGAGAAAGACCTGTGGCATTTTCTTACAAAGCAGCAACTCAAAAGTCAAATTCTATTTCCTTGCCATTTTGGGTGAGTGTTTCTGTCTTGAGCATATTCTCTTTTGTTTACTCCATGCATGGTATGTGTAATCGATGAGTTATGCATGACTGTGCACGTATGTATCGTGTCCGCGGGTTCTACTGGATTCTGCTAATAATTGAATTTCACACCTCCAGAGTTCTCATCATGGACTCTCTGAATATGGATTGAAAGCTTTGGGTCAACATGAGAAATATGCTGCAAAAGTAATTATTTTCAATCATTTGCGCTCTATATCGATTTGCCTCTTTCGTTCATTTCCTAATATCAAGTAACTAATAACTCCCTTGTTCATTTAATTTTCTTTGCCCTGTAGGGTTTGGAGACGGTTCTCAGATGAAATGGTCGGTGAATTCAAACAAGAGCTAGAATTTAGAAGGTTACTTAATGTGGATATTCAGCCACCGGGGACCAATCTATGTGGATACTATGTTTGTGAGTTCATCTGGAGACACACCTCTGAGCGGAAGCCGTCGGATAGCAACGTGCGGAGGAATAACTTGCAGAAGACGCTTAGTCCAGAACCTCGCTTCCGACCAATTCAAGAGGAATTAGCAGTGTCGTGGATGTGACCACGGCAGGTACTACCCGGGGTAGCACTTCATTGATACGAGGGCAAGGAGACATGGCCATCTGCGGATCGAGGTGCACGGGATGCAAGGGTTTTACCCAGGTTCAGCCCCTCCGGAGAGTAAAAGGCCTACGTCCTGCTAGATCTATTACTTAGTGGAGAATTACAATGGGGGGGGGGGGCTCAGTCGGCGGCTACGCCAAGAGCTTACAGGGGGAGATTAGATCTCAGGTAATGTGTCCTCTAGGGTTTAAGCAGGGGGTTTATATAGGCACCCCTGATCTAGGGTTACATGAAGATAACTCCGAATCATATCAGTTGCTACTAATCCGGGATTCGCCACCCCTCTCGCAAGTAATCTTCTTATCCGGTCGCGCGGATCTTCACCCTGGGATCACGGCCCAGTCGCTTGGGCGACTGGCGGCCCACCTGGGCCTCCATCTTCATGGCGAGTGGGACTGGCGACCCAACCCCTATGGGCATATCCCCATCAGTAGTCCCCGAGCGCGGTGGTGATGAAGCGTGGATCTGAGGCGAGTCTTGAAGAGGCACGGTGATGGATCAAGGTGAGTCACCATTGGGCTCTCAGAAATGGAGTTGCAGATTCAGCGCCAGTCTCCAGTCGCCAGAGCTTGATCAGCCAGTCGGCGTATGACAGTCGGCGTTAGCTAGTCGTCGTCTGACAGTCGGCGTTGGCCAGTCGTCGTCTGCCAATCGGTGCATACCCGCCACGGAGACACGTGGAGGAGCCAACGGCTAGATTTCACGTTGACCGAGGCACGAACCATTTGCATGTTGTTGACCGTTGGGCCTGACGTGACCGCAAACGGCTAGTTTAACGGCTATTCAGCCTGAACCGGCGCAAATCTCGACCGTTGATTGCGGGGCGGCGATTCCGGAACGATTTAACGGGCGGATCATATCCCTATTCCGGGCGAGTGCGGCGGTATAAAGGGCTGCCCATGAGATTAGGGCTTATCATTCCACCGCACTCTTCTCTTCTTTCCTCTTCATCTCCTCCCCATTCTGAGTTCCACACGCATCCATGGCGGCGAAAGGCTGGGGCAAATCAAAGGTCACGCGGGAGTCTCTCCTCCCATACGTCGCCTCCGGGATCATTCCCGAGTTCAAGCAGGAGCGGTGGCGGGTCCCGGCGGCAAACGAGGTGGAGCCACTCCCGAGGCCTAGGGAGTTCGTAATCTTCCTGAGCTTCCTCGACCGCGGGTTCGCTCTCCCCACCTCTGACTTCCTCCGGCAGCTCCTGGCCTTCTACAACATCAAGGTCTCCGACCTCGGGCCGCACAGCGTTCAGCAGATCTCGCTGTTCGTGGCGTTGTGTGAATGCTACCTGGGCTGCCCGCCATACTTCCCCCTGTGGGTATCGATCTTCCATGGGCGGGCGACCAGTGCCAGCAAGAGCGACCAGGCGCTCATCCCGAACGGCGGGATCACCTTCCAGGTGAAGTCGGGGGAGAGCTTCATTGACATGGCGCTCCCCAAGAAGGCACAATCGCAGTGGCGCCGGTTCTGGTTCTACGCCCAGGAGTACACTCCCCCGGGTGGGGTTGTATTCCCGAGTACTCACCCGAGCCAAGCGTCCCTCGGCGCCTCAACGTGCGGTCGCTGCCACGCGACCAGGAGGCGGTGGTGAAGGAGATGCGCCTGGCGATCCAGGCGCTGAAGGATGGCGGGCTGACAGCGGCCAATATGTACAACTGCTGGCTTGGTCGCCGCTTGATTCCTCTGCGTTGCCGAGGCCACTTTATATGGGAGTACCGGGGGCAAAACGACTGTACCCGGTCGACGGCGACCGAGTGGGACGAGGTCGAGTATCAGAAGGCACTCGCCAAGGTCACTGATACGTCTCCGACGTATCGATAATTTTTTATGTTCCATGCCACATTATTGATGATATCTACATGTTATATGCACATTTTATGTCATATTTATGTGTTTTCTGGAACTAACCTATTGACAAGATGCCGAAGTGCCTGTTGCTGTTTTCTGCTGTTTTTGGTTTCAGAAATCCTAGTAACGAAATATTCTCGGAATTAGACGAAATCAACGCCCAGATTCCTATTTTGCCCGGAAGCATCCAGAACACACGAGAAGGACCAGAGGTGGGGGGCACTGGGCCCCCAGACCATAGGCCGGCGCGGCCCAGGCCCTGGCCGCGCCGCCCTATAGTGTCGTCGCCCCTTCGACCTTCTGACGCCGCCTCTTCGCCTATATAAAGGTCCCAGACCTAAAACCTCGAGACGGAAAAAACCACGGTACGAGAAACCTTCCAGAGCCGCCGCCATCGCGAAGCCAAGATCTGGGGGACAAGAGTCTCTGTTCCGGCACGCCGCCGGGACGGGAAGTGCCCCCGGAAGGCTTCTCCATCGACACCACCGCCATCTCCATCAACGCTGCTTGTCTCCCATGAGGAGGGAGTAGTTCTCCATCGAGGCTCGGGGCTGTACCGGTAGCTATGTGGTTCATCTCTCTCCTATGTACTTCAATACAATAATCTCATGAGCTGCCTTACATGATTGAGATTCACATGATGATGCTTGTAATCTAGATGTCATTATGCTAGTCAAGTGGGTTTTACTTATGTGATCTCCGGAGACTCCTTGTCCCACGTGTGTAAAGGTGACGGTGTGTGCACCGTGTGGGTCTCTTAGGCTATATTTCACGAGAATACTTATTCGCTTGTTATGAATGGCATAGTGAAGTGCTTATTTATATCTCTTTATGATTGCAATGTGTTTTGTATCACAATTTATCCATGTGCTACTCTAGTGATGTTATTAAAGTAGTTTTATTCCTCCTGCACGGTGTAATGGTGACAGGGTGTGCATCCGTGTTAGTACTTGGCGTAGGCTATGATTATGATCTCTTGTAGATTATGAAGTTAACTGTTGCTATGATGGTATTGATGTGATCTATTCCTCCTACATGGTGTGAAGGTGACGAGTGTGCATGCTATGTTAGTACTTGGTTTAGTCGTGTTGATCTTTCATGCACTCTAAGGTTATTTAAATATGAACATTGAATTGTGGAGCTTGTTAACTCCGGCATTGAGGGTTCGTGTAATCCTACGCAATGGTGTTCATCATCCAACAAGAGTGTAGAGTCTAGCATCTATCTATTTATTCTGTTATGTGATCAATGTTGAGAGTGTCCACTAGTGAAAGTATGATCCCTAGGCCTTGTTCCTAAATGCTGCTATCGCTGCTTGTTTCTTGTTTTACTTGCATTTATACTTGCTCGCAATATTACCACCATCAACCACACGCCGATCCTGGACAGCAAAGCACTTTTACGGTGCCGTTGCTACTTGCTCGCATTTATTCATACCACCTGTATTTCACTATCTCTTCGCCGAACTAGTGCACCTATTAGGTGTGTTGGGGACACAAGAGACTTCTTGCTTTGTGGTTGCGGGGTTGCATGAGAGGGATATCTTTGACCTCTTCCTCCACGAGTTCGATAAACCTTGGGTGATCCACTTAAGGGAAACTTGCTGCTTCGTTCTACAAACCTCTGCTCTTGGAGGCCCAACACCGTCTACGGGAAAAGGAGGGGCGTAGACATCAAGCTATTTTACGGCGCCGTTGCCGGGGAACGAAAAGCTTCTATACAAGGATTTCCTCCCTCGTCAACCACGCGCCAGTTGTGGACAGCAAGCTATTTTTACGGCGCCGTTGCTCGGGGAGGAAAGGTAAAAGGTACTCACACTCCGGATCTCGGCTACTAAGCTATTTTCGCCGTTGTAAGTACTCGAAGCTATTTCCTTTAGATCCTGCAATTGCATCTTTTTGTTTCTTGTTTACACTAGTTTGGCATAATGGACAAGAATGAGCTTCTTATTCTATTTCCTGATTTAAAACATGGACTGTTTGATGCGAAAATTAAAAAACCTATGGAATCTTATTTGCATGCTGGTAGTAATATTAGTATGAACGCTTTGAACACCATTGTTGATAATAATATAGAAAGTTCCAAGCTTGGGGAAGCTGGTTTTCATGATCTTTTTAGTCCCCCAAGCATTGAGGAGAAAATTTTCTTTGATGATACTTTGCCTCCTATTTATGATGATTATAATGATAGTGGTCTTTTGGTGCCACCTACTATGGAGAGTAAATTTTGTTGTGATTATACTATGCCTCCTACACTTGATGAGAATAATAATGATAGCTACTTTGTTGAATTTGCTCCCACTACAACTAATAAAATTGATTATGCTTATGTGGAGAGTAATAATTTTATGCATGAGACTCATGATAAGAATGCTTTATGTGATAGTTATATTGTTGAGTTTGCTCATGATGCTACTGGATATTATTATGAGAGAGGAAAATATGGTGGTAGAAATTTTCATGTTACTAAAACACCTCTCTATGTGCTGAAATTTTTGAAACTACACTTGTTTTATCTTCCGATCTTGTTACTTTGCTCTTCATGAATTTATTTGTGTACAAGATTCCTTTTCATAGGAAGCATGTTAGACTTAAATGTGTTTTGAATTTGCCTCTTGATGCTCTCTTTTGCTTCAAATACTATTTCTTGCAAGTGCATCATTAAAACTGCTGAGCCCATCTTAATGGCTATAAAGAAAGAACTTCTTGGGAGATAACCCATGTGTTATTTTGCTACAGTACTTTGTTTTATATTTGTGTCTTGGAAGTTGTTTACTACTGTAGCAACCTCTCCTTATCTTAGTTTTGTGTTTTGTTGTGCCAAGTAAAGTCGTTGATAGCAAGGTTGATACTAGATTTGGATTACTGCGCAGAAACAGATTTCTTGCTGTCACGAATCTGGGCCTAATTCTCTGTAGGTAACTCAGAAAATTATGCCAATTTACGTGAGTGATCCACAGATATGTACGCAACTTTCATTCAATTTGAGCATTTTCATCTGAGCAAGTCTGGTGCCACTTTAAAATTCGTCTTTACGGACTGTTCTGTTTTGACAGATTCTGCCTTTTATTTCGCATTGCCTCTTTTGCTGTGTTGGGTGGATTTCTTTGTTCCATTACCTTCCAGTAGCTTTGGCCAATGTCCAGAAGTGTTAAGAATGATTGTGTCACCTCTGAACATGTGAGTTTTTGATTATGCACTAACCCTCTAATGAGTTTGTTTCGAGTTTGGTGTGGAGGAAGTTTTCAAGGGTCAAGAGAGGAGGATGATATACTATGATCAAGAAGAGTGAAAAGTCTAAGCTTGGGGATGCCCCCGTGGTTCATCCCTGCATATTTCAAGAAGACTCAAGCATCTAAGCTTGGGGATGCCCAAGGCATCCCCTTCTTCATCGACAAATTATCGGGTTCCTTCTCTTGAAACTATATTTTTATTCGGTCACATCTTATGTACTTTACTTGGAGCGTCTCGTTTGCTTTTGTTTTTGTTTTTGTTTGAATAAATGCTTGTGTGGGAGAGAGACACGCTCCGCTGGTTCATATGAACACATGTGTTCTTAGCTTTTAATGTTCATGGCGAAGGTTGAAACTGCTTCGTTAAATTGTTATATGGTTGGAATTGGAAAATGATACATGTAGTAATTCTATAATATCTTGGATAATGTGATACTTGGCAATTGTTGTGCTCATGTTTAAGCTCTTGCATCATATACTTTGCACCTATTAATGAAGAAATACATAGAGCTTGCTAAAATTTGGTTTGCATAATTGGTCTCTCTAAAGTCTAGATAATTTCTAGTATTGAGTTTGAACAACAAGGAAGACGGTGTAGAGTCTTATAATGTTTACAATATGTCTTTTATGTGAGTTTTGCTGCACCGGTTCATCCTTGTGTTTGTTTCAAATAGCCTTGCTAGCCTAAACCTTGTATCGAGAGGGAATACTTCTCATGCATCCAAAATACTTGAGCCAACCACTATGCCATTTGTGTCCACCATACCTACCTACTACATGGTATTTCTCCGCCATTCCAAAGTAAATTGCTTGAGTGCTACCTTTAAATTTCCATCATTCGCCTTTGCAATATATAGCTCATGGGACAAAATAGCTTAAAAACTATTGTGGTATTGAATATGTACTTATGCACTTTATCTCTTATTAAGTTGCTTGTTGTGCGATAACCATGTTTACGGGGACGCCATCAACTATTCTTTGTTGAATATCATGTGAGTTGCTATGCATGTCCGTCTTGTCCGAAGTAAGAGAGATCTACCACTTTAATGGTTAGAGCATGCATATTGTTAGAGAAGAACATTGGGCCGCTAACTAAAGCCATGAATCATGGTGGAAGTTTCGAGTTTTGGACATATATCCTCAATCTCATATGAGAACACTAATTGTTGCCACATGCTTATGCCTTAAAGAGGAGTCCATTATCTCGTTGTCCATGTTGTCCCGGTATGGATGTCTAAGTTGAGAATAATCAAAAGCGAGAAATCCAAAATGCGAGCTTTCTCCTTAGACCTTTGTACAGGCGGCATGGAGGTACCCCATTGTGACACTTGGTTAAAACATGTGTATTGCGATGATCCGGTAGTCCAAGCTAATTAGGACAAGGTGCGGGCACTATTAGTATACTATGCATGAGGCTTGCAACTTGTAAGATATAATTTACATAACTCATATGCTTTATTACTACCGTTGACAAAATTGTTTCATGTTTTCAAAATAAAAGCTCTAGCACAAATATAGCAATCGATGCTTTCCTCTTTGAAGGACCATTCTTTTTACTTTTATGTTGAGTCAGTTCACCTATCTCTCTCCACCTCAAGAAGCAAACACTTGTGTGAGCTGTGCATTGATTCCTACATACTTGCATATTGCACTTGTTATATTACTCTATGTTGACAATATCCATGAGATATACATGTTATAAGTTGAAAGCAACCGCTGAAACTTAATCTTCCTTTGTGTTGCTTCAATACCTCTACTTTGAATTATTGCTTTATGAGTTAACTCTTATGCAAGACTTATTGATGCTTGTCTTGAAGTACTATTCATGAAAAGTCATTGCTTTATGATTCAGTTGTTTACTCATGTCATTACCATTGTTTTGATCGCTGCATTCATTACATATGTTTACAATATGATCAAATATGATGGCATGTCGCTTCAGAAATTATCGTTGTTATCGTTTTACCTGCTCGGGACGAGCAGAACTAAGCTTGGGGATGCTGATACGTCTCCGACGTATCGATAATTTCTTATGTTCCATGCCACATTATTGATGATATCTACATGTTATATGCACATTTTATGTCATATTTATGCGTTTTCTGGAACTAACCTATTGACAAGATGCCGAAGTGCCAGTTGCTGTTTTCTGCTGTTTTTGGTTTCAGAAATCCTAGTAACGAAATATTCTCGGAATTGGACGAAATCAACGCCCAGGTTCCTATTTTGCCCGGAAGCATCCAGAACACACGAGAAGGACCAGAGGGGGGGCACTGGGCCCCCAGACCATAGGCCGGCGCGGCCCAGGCCCTGGCCGCGCCGCCCTATAGTGTCATCGCCCCTTCGACCTTCTGACGCCGCCTCTTCGCCTATATAAAGGTCCCAGACCTAAAACCTCGAGACGGAAAAAACCACGGTACGAGAAACCTTCCAGAGCCGCCGCCATCGCGAAGCCAAGATGCGGGGGACAGGAGTCTCGTTCCGGCACGCCGCCGGGACGGGGAAGTGCCCCGGAAGGCTTCTCCATCGACACCACCGCCATCTCCATCAACGTTGCTTGTCTCCCATGAGGAGGGAGTAGTTCTCCATCGAGGCTCGGGGCTGTACCGGTAGCTATGTGGTTCATCTCTCTCCTATGTACTTCAATACAATAATCTCATGAGCTGCCTTACATGATTGAGATTCACATGATGATGCTTGTAATCTAGATGTCATTATGCTAGTCAAGTGGGTTTTACTTATGTGATCTCCGGAGACTCCTTGTCCCACGTGTGTAAAGGTGACAGTGTGTGCACCGTGTGGGTCTCTTAGGCTATATTTCACAGAATACTTATTCGCTGTTATGAATGGCATAGTGAAGTGCTTATTTATATCTCTTTATGATTGCAATGTGCTTTGTATCACAATTTATCCATGTGCTACTCTAGTGATGTTATTAAAGTAGTTTTATTCCTCCTGCACGGTGTAATGGTGACGAGTGTGTGCATCCGTGTTAGTACTTGGCGTAGGCTATGATTATGATCTCTTGTAGATTATGAAGTTAACTGTTGCTATGATGGTATTGATGTGATCTATTCCTCCTACATGGTGTGAAGGTGACGAGTGTGCATGCTATGTTAGTACTTGGTTTAGTCGTGTTGATCTTTCATGCACTCTAAGGTTATTTAAATATGAACATTGAATTGTGGAGCTTGTTAACTCCGACATTGAGGGTTCGTGTAATCCTACGCAATGGTGTTCATCATCCAACAAGAGTGTAGAGTCTAGCATCTATCTATTTATTCTGTTATGTGATCAATGTTGAGAGTGTCCACTAGTGAAAGTATGATCCCTAGGCCTTGTTCCTAAATACTGCTATCGCTGCTTGTTTACTGTTTTACTGCATTTATACTGCCTGCAATATTACCACCATCAACCACACGCCAGTCCTGGACAGCAAAGCACTTTTCTGGTGCCGTTGCTACTGCTCGCATTTATTCATACCACCTGTATTTCACTATCTCTTCGCCGAACTAGTGCACCTATTAGGTGTGTTGGGGACACAAGAGACTTCTTGATTTGTGGTTGTAGGGTTGCATGAGAGGGATATCTTTGACCTCTTCCTCCCTGAGTTCGATAAACCTTGGGTGATCCACTTAAGGGAAACTTGCTGCTGTTCTACAAACCTCTGCTCTTGGAGGCCCAACACTGTCTACAGGAGAAGGAGGGGGCGTAGACATCAGTCACCACGGCCGCCTTCACCTCCTTCGACGACGGGCTACAACCCTTCTTCGAGGACAAGCCGGCGCCCCAGGTACTATTCCATCTTTGCTAGTAATTTCGAATGCTTGATTGGAGTTCCGAGTCCGCTGACGCACTTTCTCGGCCTGGATGCAGCGATGGCAGAAGGTCACTGACCATCTCCCCCCACTTGCGGGGAAGGAACCTTCGGAGATGACCGAGGGCGAGGAGGACGAAGCTGAGGACGAAGGGGAACGCACCGAGTCGGACTCCGACGTGAGGGACTTCGTCCGACTACCGCGTGGTGCGAAGAGAGGGGCGACCTCCTCGTCGCAGGCGCGCCGGGGGCGGACACCCCGGAAGATGACGAGGAAGAGGAGGTGACCTCGCAACCGGAAGGAAAGGGACCCGTGAAGGGAGGAGAAGAGCCGCGGTCCAAGCGGTCGCGTCAGACCATCCTTGAGGGCGCCACCGAGCTTCGTCGCCCCCTGAAGGACGCCCTCGAGGCCGGGGCCCGAGTCGGCCCAGGCGTGAAGGCGATTCCGACGGTGAAGTAAGCACTCCTTGTTAACTCTTGTTTCACCATTCGGTGGGTTAGCGAGGAGCTCACGTCGATCTTCTGCAGGTTGAAGAGGAAAGTTCTATCGAGGCCCACCCCGGTCGGTGGAGGGGCGCCTACAAGGGCCGCCGAGGCGAAGAAGGCGGCTGAGCTGAAGAAAGCCGCTGAGTCGAAGAAGGCGGCCGCTGACCCCGCGAACCTAGCCTCATCGCCGGAAGAGCCCGCCGTCGTGAGCAAGGTGGCGGATGCGACTGTCAGTTCGTCCAGGCCAGTCGCCGGAGGTGACCCCTCGGCGAGCGCGAGCAGCAGCGAGGTGACGAAGGCAGCCGCGGAGACGGCCATGGCTCGGGGTCAGGACGTCGCTCCCCCCGTGGTGGAGGAGGAGACGGCAGGCGCCGAGTCGGCGACGGCTCGGAGTCGGGATGCCGTGCCTCCCGTGGTGGAGAAGGAGTGGGGCGCTGCAGAGGGGGGCGGCCTCTCGGCGAAGATGAGGGAGCGTCAGACGAAGGCCGCCCGGGATCAAGCTCGTCCCAGCGATCCTGAGGCGACGGCGGAGGAGACACCGTCGACTGAGGCGGTGGTGCAGGGGGCGGGACGCACGAGTCGCGTCGGCCGCCGCTGTCGACTTTGTCCTTTACTGAGCTGCACACGGCGCTCGGTGAAGTTCATGTGGTAAGCTTTTCTTGCTTGCGGTCCGATCTCTCCCCCCAGTCCCCGAGGGTCGACTTGGGCTGAAGGGGCGAGTCGAGTCTCTTTTTTGGGACCAGACTACTCTTGTTGCTTACACTCGCTCTTCTGTTGTGCAGGCGGAGGTGAAGCGACAGACGGCGCTTGTGGAGGAGGCCGCAAAGAAGAACCGCCAACTCATCGCCATTGGCAGTGAGTTCTCTTTTTGTCCGTGTGCTTGATTTTGTTTCCACGGGATTGGAGTTGTTCTCATTATCGTCCGTTTTCTGTAGCAGAGGCGCAGGAGAAGGCGCTTGCCGAGGCCCGCGAAGGGTTCGTGAAGGAATCCTTCTACCGGGAGGCTGAATTCCAGGCGACGCAGGCTGAGGAGGCGAAGAAGAAGGCGAAGGCGCGGGTCGCGGACCTTACGAAGGTCCTGGAGGACAAGAGTAAGGAACTCGAGGACGTCATTGCTGAGTATAAGGGCAAGCTTGAGGCCGCGGAGGAGGATAGGGACACTGCCCAGGGTGCTGCGGCGGCGCTGCGGGAGGAACTGGCAGCCCTGAAGCTGCAGCACGCCAAGGAGCTTGCCGCGGAGAAGGCGGCCTCGGAGGGCATTGTCTTGACGGTGCAAGACGAAAAGACCAGCTTCGAGGCCTTCGTTCGTGAAATGTCACGGCAGCTTCTCGGTAAGTTTACCTCCCTTTCGTTATTTTTGTGGGAAACCGTGGCGCCGTCCATCACCGAACTTGGCGAGTCTGTGGAGGGGCCAGACGCTGAGCATGGCTTAACCGTTGCGGGGGCCCGTACCTGAGCGTGGCGAGTCCGCTGCGGGGGCCAGTCCCCGAGCGTGGCGAGTCCGCTTCGGGGGCCAGTCCCCGAGCGTGGCGAGTTCGCTTCGGGGGCCAGTCCCCGAGCGTGGCGAGTCCGCTTCGGGGGCCAGTCCCCGAGCGTGGCGAGTCCGCTGCGGGGGCCAGTCCCCGAGCGTGGCGAGTCTCTTATGGAGTGAGTGTTGACTTTGAACTTTTTGTATTTCCAGGGCAGTGTGAGTTCGTGGAGTCGGCGACCCCGCGGGAGTGCCTGCAGGTTGCGACCACGCGCATCATCGCCTACGCGGGGGAAATTCTGGCGGCGCTCCAGTACCTGAGTCCGCGGGAGGTGATTCCTCGTGACGCACCATCGGTCTTCAAGGCCGTCTCTGACATCCCGGCGGTGGTCGACTGGCTCCGCCGATCTTCTTGCCGCGTGGGCGTCAGCATGGCGTTGAGCATGGTGCTTGCCCACTACTCGGAGGGCTTCGGCGTGGAGGAGGTGACGGCCGGCTTCCCGTCGGAGACTGGTGAGTTCGACGTCGCCGAGGTGCTGCGCCTGATGGAGGCGGTACGCCCTTATGTCGACCGAGTGCTGGCGACTGCGGACTTGGAGACGCACATCGTCAGCCAGTCGGCTCTCGAGGATGCGGAGAAGGAGGTGGGCCCGATGGACTTCCCCGCCAAGCGCCTGTTCCATGCTGCGGCCACCAATGCCTTGTCCACCTATCCGGTCGTCCGGTACACCCCTAAGTTCCGTCATGGTGAGGGTGGTGCCGAGCCGGTGATAGAGGAGGATCCAGGGTCCTCCAAGTAGTTTTTCTTTGTATGGGGATGCCCTCCTGACCTGTAAGGATAAAAAATTTGTCCCTGCGAGCGTGTGACTCGTGGGTGTTAGTTGTATATAAGTTAATTGCTTTTGGCGAATTGTTGTTGGTGACTTCTTTGTTCGAGTGTTTGTTGCGAGCCGACTCTCCATGGCCAGAGGGGCCAGTCGCGGTGCGACCCCGATGAAGGCTATCGACTTGACTGTTTTCCTTGTCGAGCTGGGCATCCCCAGTCGCAGTACGTAGTCATTTTATTGCGACTAGCAGCCTCATGGGTGGAGGAGTGGGTCATTTATTTCTGCGCTGTTGTTTGTGTAGCGCGCCTCTCGTCGTGGCTCGGTGAGCCAGTCTCTTGGCGACTCCAAAGGGGTTCTTGGTGTGGCGTTGTTCCTTGGCGAGCCGCGGGTCCGTTTTGCGGAGGCCCTGGTCGAAGTACTTATCCTTTCAAGTCACATGCCTAAGGTAGAGGAGGGCATTTGGCATGCTGTATAGCGTAGCACTGTACGATTGCTGGGCCCGGAGGGCTGGTCGGGCGGGCGACCCTGCTGTAGGATCCAGTCGCCGTTTTTGCTTGACGGCGTAAGGGACACGGGGTTAGCCGGGCCTGGTGTTGCGACCGGTTTGCCTGTCGTGCCCTTGTTAGCCGAGCTACTTGGCTGATCTTGGATTTTCTCTGCCAGCAGCAGCAATCGAAGGTCTCCCAGTCCCGAGTCGCGCGGTTTGGCGACTGGGCTCATGGTGGTGAGATGGGAGACACGGTCGAGTGGCGAGTGATGGCGAAACGGTCGGCGAATGCGATTGATGCAACGGGCGATTTTATTGATATTCGGGTGTTGCTTGCAT